>NW_007250883.1:575286-714074 GCF_000164805.1 Carlito syrichta | reverse complement strand
AAAAAAAAAAAAGCATTCAGATATTCTACTGCAAAACAAGCAGCAGCCTATCCCATCCCCCTTGGCAAATCTCATTCAGATGCAAGACCAGGACAGTCCAACCATTCATGGTTTAACATAATAATCTCTAGTAAACTTTCAGGTTCCTTGTCAAGGCCAAAGATCAAAGATCACCCTTTGATTGGCCAAGGTCATAGAAGTAATAATACTACCACCTTTGGTCAAGGAGTCTGTGAGTTGCAAATGTCTAATAAGACTCTTGCAGGACCTCTCCCCCATAGGGTTAACCTAATCTGCCCTTTGTGACCTACGTGATGCAAATAAACCCCACCAAGGCAGCAATCATGTGACTAACCCGCCCATCTGCCTGCTGTCCATCACCTGAGTACCTGCGCTTGCCTGCCCCTTCATGCTGACGTGGAAGTAAACCACCACCCATTCACTGTAATGATCTCCCCCCATCTAGGGGAATGGTTAAAAGGACTCAACCACAAGCAACCAGTGGCCATTGCCTTGCTAGACTCTGGTGTGGCCATGTGCTCTTTGAGTCATGGCTGTTGCCATGCTTCCTGGCTTTGGACCCCTCCCCCACCTTGGGGAGGTGAATCTTTCTCCCTTCTCTTTTTCTTATTTACTTTTAAATAAACTTTTCTTTCTTAACCTTTTTCTGTGTTTCAATTCTTTGCATTTACTTGGATCTCTGGGTTACTGGTGCTGCGCCTCCTGTCTCCATCCCTCCTGCAATCCACCCTCACCCTGTCTGTACCCTAACAGTATCTAAACCATCTCTCATGTAATTCCACTTTTCCATTTCTTCTTCAATTTTTCTGGCTTATACCTTCATTAGCTCCCACCAAGAATGCTGCAAATTGTTTTACTCCCTGGGCTTTCACTGTGCCTTTATGCTGTGTAACATTGGCACATTACCAAAAGCTGTGCATCCCAAAACCACCTCCTGCAGATGCCAGTCCATGTAATGTTAACGATAGTGCAAACTCTGTAGGGGAAGGTAGGTTGCTCTGTCCACTATTGTGTGCCTGATATGAAGTAAGTATGTACTTTAGAAAATAATGAGTACAGAGGTCAGAATGTTTCTGGCAGAAAATAATAAGTATCATAAAAATAGGAAGCCTGGTCAAATAAGAGGGATTTTAATAAATTGTTATTTATTGAAGGCTGATATGTAGTGGGAGGTATTACTTATTCTTGCAAGAGCTATTTGGCTGAGAAGCTGCCAATTTATATGCTATGAAGTTTTTCAGAGAAGAAAATTAAATTATTTTAATAAATAATTTTATAAGGGAGTTTAAGGAATTATTTTTCTACTATGAGAGTTTGCAGAGCTCATCCTTGTCTCAGAACAGATGTGAAACATAAGTAGGATGACTGGCCTTCTCACTTCTGGCTCCCTTATTTTATTTCATTTTATTGTATTTTTTTGAGTCAGAGTCCCACTCCATGGCTCAGGCTGGAGGGCAGTGGCATGCTTCTGGCCACTGCAGTCTCGACCCACTGGGCTCCGGCAATCTTTCTGCCTCAGCCTTCCAAGAAGCGGGAACTATAGGCGCGTGCTACCATGTCCGGCTAAATTTTTGATTTATTGTAGAGAAGAGGTCTCACCAAGTTGCCTGGGCAGGTCTCAAACCTGCAGGGTCAGGTAATCCACTTGCCCCGGCCTCCCAAAGTGCTGGGATTACAGACTGAGCCATGGAGCCCGGCCTCCCTTTTTAAATCGAAATCACCCTGGCTGAGAAGATAAATTTAAGGTGGTGGGTGGTGGGTGAGGAGCTGGTGCAGAAGAGGAGAGCAGATAACCAGGTAGTTTTCCTAACTCCAGTCTCTAACACATGCTTCCCTTTTAAATGTAAATGAATTGAGAGGAAATGTAGGAAATTGTGAGGGGGAATATTCTTGAGTTTTGTTGTTGCTGTTGATAAAGCATTGTAGTTTGCTATGTCCTTTCACCCTGATTGTAAATTTCAAAGGGAATTCAATCCCATGTGTTTCTGGTTAGTTAGCACTTGAACTATCCAAAAGTTTTGTAAGAACCATTTGAAGTCCAAAAAATCTTTATGAAGCTTTTTCTCTTTTTTTCCCCTCCTTTCTTTCTTTCTTTCTTTTTGGTTGTGATGTGTTGGGAGGAGGTAGTTGGGAGAATAGGTAAAGAAGAGTGAGAAGAGGGTATTTTGAGTTAGAATCAAGATCACAAAGAAACTTCTCCAAAGTGGTAAAATAACTAATCAAGGTAAATCCTAAACATGAAATCTGTGTTGTTCAAATCAGTCGTCGTGTGGCCCAATATAATTGCTTCATTTTTAAAACTAATCTTTGCCTATAATAAATATCCACATATTTCATAAATCTAGTGTTTATATACAGATTTAAATAACACCTTCTGTTTTATTTCCAAATTACAGTAGAAATTATTTCAAATCTTGGTCATATATCATTGAATATTACTGTAGTCTCTTCTTTATTAAATGAGTCACAGAGAACTTCTTAAAAAGAGAGACAGCAAAGAAGTATTAAGCAATAGAGAGATTATCAATGTTGTCACTCTCTGTCCAAAGAACTGAAAGGTTATATATCAAATTCCAATATGTGTGCAGTCATATCATCTGCTGAGAAAGTTTGAAAGTAAATGACTACATATAAAAATAGAATAAGAGTCTGTAGCATCGTTACATTTCAAGAAGCATTGCAAGTGTCCCATATAGAAATACACAAAGACCAATGATGATGAGTCATGCTCAAAAACTCTTTTCTTGCTAAATTTCAGTGTCTCAAATCCCTAGCTGAGAGTGCCAATGTGTCTGAAACCCAGGGAGAGGTTGCCTCCTTGGCTCTGCCTGTTACAGGTTGTATTTGGTCCCGATTTACTCTGTTGGATTTGGTATCAGAGAATAATGACAAATTTCACATATAATGAGTACAGTAACAAAACTATAAAGTGAAACTGTCTTATGAAACATTGTTTCTGAAATTTGATGCCAGTATATATCCAAAACTTGAGCATACATCTCTAAGTTCATATTCCCCTCTCCTTAATTCTAGTCATCACCAACTTCATTCAACATATCTTAACTTGGAACAAAGAACCACACCACAATCATAGTAGAATTAACTTGTAATGAAATTTGTGCTTACCACATCCTCTGAATGGGCCAGGATTTTATAGAACATGCTTGATTCCATTGGGAAATATGTTTATTTTTGAATTTCTGAGCAGATGCATTTCTGCAGTTAAATAGCAGCTTGCCAAGAAGTTCTGAAATCTAGCCATTTTAATAAGAAAAGCCAAAATAACAGTATAAGTTCTTGACCATCTGTTGGTGCTCTTACAGAGAAGATTAATGCCTTGAGTAGGAGGGACAACTACACTGAATCCTTTTGATATCATCCAATTCTAAGATTCTGTTATTCAAGCCACTCAGATTCATTTATTATTGCATGCAATTTATTGCCATTTACTTTTGGACTAGCTATGCATAAATTTGTGTTATTTGAGATACATAACTAAGTTTCTCAAAGTTACTTCTCTACCTTCACTAATATCTTTTCTACTTAGTCCCTGGTGTTCAAAATATATTTAAAGGGGATGAGGGGTCAGAGAAGAAATGTTTTCCATGTCATATTATAAACAAGGCCTAAAATAAAAATCTTTTGATGAGAGAATACACTGTAGTTTTAATTTTCACGAAGGTGAAAATGACTGACACCAATGCTTTTACAGTCAGCAAATTGTGATAGCAAACATTAGATACCCCTGAAGGTGTGAAGAGAGACATCCCATAGGGAAAGGCAGCCACAGAAAATAGAAGTCAGGGAGCAGGGGAAACTTTACTGTTTTCTGTAGAGTTGAACTGTCTAGTTTTCTAGGTGGAAAAGTATTACATTTACCCCACAACTTTAGAATGGATAGATAACTACCCCAAAGTGTAGGAGAGTACCCAGAAGTGGTTTGAATGCTAACTATTTCTCTCTACAAACCTTGAAATTATTTCCATTAGGTAAAAATTAAAAAGGCAACAAATATTTAAGTTTAGCATTTAATTACATGCTACAGGGAATGTAAAGAAATAAAAAAGGTAACAGCCCGTTTTAAACACAGAGAATGCATAAAAAAAGAGAAAGCTAGCCGGGTTCGGTGGCTCAGGCTGTGATCCCGAGCCTTGGGAGGCTGAGATCTCAAAAAA
This sequence comes from Carlito syrichta, assembly GCF_000164805.1. Taxonomy (NCBI): domain Eukaryota; kingdom Metazoa; phylum Chordata; class Mammalia; order Primates; family Tarsiidae; genus Carlito; species Carlito syrichta. The sequence continues at coordinate 709,878 of NW_007250883.1, read as the reverse complement.
AAAAAAGAAGAGAAAGCTAATTTTAGAAACAAATTGCCATCCTATTGAATTAAGACCAGAAAGGTATTTTTGCATCAAGTTAAAAAAAGTAAGCTTTATCAAATTTATTTTTCGCAACATTTATGTGTACTGATTCAAAGTAGGCTATTGCTTAGTCAGAACAAAATTAATAGTAGTAAACACTGAACAATCAGAGGCATAGGGGCAAATTGCTTTCTGTTCTTTACAACAGGCTACTTATGACCTTATTAGGAAATGTTGTAAATGGGTTTCTTAGTATTTTGAACAAAATACTTGTACTCCCTACTGAAAATAGCTTAACATGAAGTCCCAGAGGAATTCTGTCTGCCTCATAAAATTGCTTTTAGAGTTTTCAGTTGCTGGCTTCCTCCTTCCAAATGCACAGTGAATATACATTCCAACCCCAAGTTCAGATTTTAGAGATAGAACACATTTCTCATTCAAATGATGGGCTTTTGCCTAATTTTTTCAGTAAAGGATATTTAGCTACTTTGAAGTTCTTAGTCTATTAATCTATAATTTTAAGTGATGAAATATAAATTAATTACCTGCGCTATGATTCCTAATATACTCAACACGACTTCCCTTTCCCTAAGTAAAGACGTATGTACACTCTCATGCTTCTAGCCATCTGCTAGCCTGAGAGATTGTGTAGTATGATTGCTGAGAATGTGGCCTCAAATTCCAGCCACACCACTTCCCAGCTATGTACCCTTCAGCAAGTCATTTACCCTCTACAGCAATTCAATTTCCTGGTCTGTAAGCAGAGTCATAGTGGCATCCACCAAAAGAGAACTGCTGTGAGTAGTAAGTGAGAGAGTGAATGTAGTTTTGCAGCATAACACCCATCATACAGAATGCTCTCAAGAACTGTGAGCAACTTTTTTGTTCTTATTACTAATTGATTTTTTCCCCCTGGATTTTGTTAACTATATTATATTTTTCTAAAATAAATGTTTTCTGTTTTTTACTTAATGAAACATAAATCTTGTGTAAGCAATAATTATTGACTGAATTCCAATTTGTAGTCAAATGTAGGATATACCGAGGCCATTACCTGGTGAATGCAGGGTTTGTAGATAGCCAATCTAAACAATTTAGACTATAAAGTGAACAGTAACATTTATTTTTACAATTCGAAAAGTAGAAGTGGTTGTTACACAGTATAATAGCAAATTTGACCTCTGAAATCTTTGCATAAATGCATGATATGGTTCATTGTACACTTAAATTCTCATTTTGATCTGTTAACAATTTACTGAGATAAGCAAACACAAATAAAGTGAACACTGTGGGAAAGTGTGTTTGATATTTAAAACCTCCTCTCAAACTAATTCAAATATTTCATTCATTATGTATCAAATTCCGAAAGACCGAGCCAAACAAGATGGAAGAAATAGGGACCATCAACTTTTCTTTTTCTTTTTGAGTCAGAGTCTCACTCTGTTGCCCGGGCCATAGTACAATGGCACACTCACAGCCATTGTATCCTTGACCTGCCGGACTCAGGCAATCCTTCCATCTCAGCCTTCCAATTAGCTGGAACTACAGGCGCACACCACTATGACCAACTAATTTGCTGATTTATTGTAGAGATGAGGTCTTACCAAGTTGCCCAGACTGGTCTCGAACCCCTGGACTCAGACAATCCTCTTGCCTTGGCCTCCCAAAGTGTTGGGATTTCAAGGTTACAGGCCACTGTGCCTGGCCCCATCAATTTTTCAGTCTCTACTGGGCCATTTCCATTGTCATACAATACAGAAGGATTATCCTGCCTTAAACATACCAACAAATAAGCCTTCTTTGATTCTATGCTCTCCTCCAACAAGCACACCATTCCTCTGTTCCCTTTTATTACTATACTCCTGTCTTGTCCTAACAACTCCACTGAAAGCTTTCTTATTATAGTCATTAATAACCCTTACGTTGCCAAGTCCAGTGTCACTCTTCATCTTTGACTCTGTTTGTTACTTGGCCTCTAGTCCCTACTCCTCATCTCTTTGGTCTCTAAACACTGGAATGCTGCAAGCATTATGTACCCCCTATATGCACCCTTTTCTCCCTCTATTCTTTTAAGCTTTAAGTACTCCCTTTTCTCCCTCTATTCTTATTCTCTCGGCATCCTCATCCAGGCCCCTGCTTTTAAGTATTGCTATATACAGATGATACAGATGACCCTAGCTTAGATTTCTAGTACTGACCAATCCCATGAAGTCAGATTTCAAACTGCTGACTTCATATCTTTGACAAAATGAAATGCAGAATACCATGGAGATTTTGTGACTTTAGTTCCACTAATAAAGAAAATATCGCCAGGCTCAGTGGCTCAGCCTGTAATCCCGCACCTTTGGGAGGCTGAGGTGAGTGGATTGCCTGAGTCCGCGGGTTTGAGATCCGCCTGGGCAGCAAGACCTCATCTCTACAATAAATCAAAAAATCAGCTGGGCGTGGTAGCGCATGCCTGTAATTCCGGCTACTTGGAAGGCTGAGGCGGAAGGATCGCTGGAGCCCAGCAAGTGGAGGTTGCGGTGGCCGGGAGCGGCCACTGCACTCCAGTCTGGGCGACAGAGTGAGACTCCAACTCAAAAAAAAAAAAAAAAAAAAGAAAGAAAGAAAATATCACAGTAAAGTGAATCACACAACACTTTTGGTTTTCCAGCATATAAAAGTCCTGTTTACATCATACAATAGTCTCTTAAGTGTGCAATAGCATGTTTATTAAAAAACACTGTATATACCATAATTAAAAAACAGTGTTTTTCTAAAAAATGTTAATGATCTTCTGAGCTTTCAGCAAGTCATAATCTTTTTAACTGGTGGAAGGTCTTGCCTTGATGTTGATGGCTAATGACTGATCAAGGTGGTGGTTGCTAAAGGTTGGTGTGCCTGTGGGTATTTCTTAAAATAAAACAACAGTGAATTGTCACATCAACTAACTCCTTCTTTCATGAAAGATTTCTCTGTAGCATGTGAGGAAGTGTGATAGCTTTTTATCCATAGTAGAACTCATGTCAAAATTGAAGTCAGTCCTATCACCCATGATGCTACTTTTTTCAACTAAGCTAATTAATGAAGTATTCTAGATCCTTTGTTGTCATTTCAACAGTGTTCAAACCATCACTAGCAATATATGAGAGTTTCGGTTATTCTATATGACCATCAGCATTTGGTTTTATTAGTTCTTTTGAGTTAAGATATTGTAATAGGCATGTAGTTGTATCTCATTTGGGTATTAATTTGTATTTACTTCATAACTAATGACCTTGATGATCTTTTCATGCAATTACTTGTCATATGAATATCTTTGATAAAGTGTCCATTTTGTATTATGTTGTTTTCTTATGACTGAGGTTTGAGAATTTTTTTATATCTTTGGTGTAAGTTGTTTAGTAGAGAAATGAATCACAAATATTTCCTCCTACTCTGTGGCTTATCTTTTCAAAAAGCACAAGAATTTAATTTCATTGAACTCAAATTGTCAACTTTTCTTTTCCAAATTGTGACTTTGGTGTCATAACTGATAAATTTTTGCCTAACCCAAGGTCACACAGATTTTCTGCAGTGCTAATTCCTAGAAGTGTTGTAGTTTTAGATTTCACATTTAGATATTGTTCCATGTTAAGTCAGTTTTTATATGTGAGGTTTGACTTAAAATTCTCTCCTTCCTTCATTTGTTTCTTTCTCCTTCCCTTCTCCCCTCTCTTCTCTATATAAAAATCTTGTATATATATGTGTGTGTGTATACATGTATATAAACACATATATTCTTAGTTCATTAGTGCTGCTATAATAAAATACCTGAGACTGAGTAATTTATACAGAACAGAAATTTCTTGTTCTAGGGGCTGGGAAGTCTAAGATCAAGGTGCCAAAAGATTTGGTTGTCTGGTGAGACCCACGTTCTGATTCCAAGATGGTACCTTGTTGCTGCAACCTCTGGAGGGGCAAAACACTGTCCTCATCTAATGGAAGGCAGAAGAGCAAGAAGGTCAAATACTGGATGAAGCCTCATTTATAAGGGCTTTAATCCCATTCACAAGGGGAGGATCTCTCATGACCTAATCACCTTCTAATGGACCTAGCTCTTAATACTATCACATTGGCCATTAAGTTTTAACACCTGAATTTTGGAGGGGCTACATTCAAACCATAGCACGTGTGGATATCAAATTGTTTTAGCACCAATTGTTTTTGCACCAAATTGCTCTTGTACCTTTTTTGAAAATCATTTGGACATATATGTGAGTCTATCTCTGGACTCTGATTCAGTTTCATTGGTGAAAGAAAGTCTACTCTTTCACTATTACCACACTGCCCTGCTTTGTCTTGAAATCAGGTATGTACGTCCTCCAATTCTTTTTTTTTATTATTGTTTGTTTGGCATTCTAGTTCATTTGCATTTCTATATAATTTTAGAATCTGAAAAAAAAAATCTCTGCTAAGACTTTGGATTGAATTGTATTGAATCTGTCAGTTTGGAACACCTTAATAATATTGTTTTCCAATCTGTAAAGACAGTATATCTCTCTAGTTATTTAGCTCTTTGTTTATTTCTTTCTTCAATATTTTGTAGTTTTTATCTTATACAGTTTGCTCATATTTTGTTAGTTTTATGCCTAAGAACTTCATGTTATTTGGTGTTTTAATTCTAAATGATGCTGTTTTAAATTTCCACTTCTAATTTTTAGTTACTAGAATATAAAAATACGATTGATTTTTGTGCACTGACGTCGTCTCCTCAAGCTTCCTCAACTCATTTATTAGTTCTAGTGGCTTTTTTGTAGATTCATTGGGGTTTTCTATGTAAACAGTCTAGGACATCTGGTATGATGTTGAATAGGAGTGATGAGAATAGGAGTGATGAGTATTTAGTCTTTGCCATTAAGTGTGATTCTAGCTGTAGTTTTTGTTGTTTGTTCTTTAACTTAGGTTAAAGTTCCCTTCTATTCTTACATTATTGAGAGGTATTCCTTCTACCATGAATAGATATTGAATTTTATTAATTATTTTTTCTGCAACATTTGAGATGGTCACATGTGCTTTTAAAAATATGGTGAATTACATTGATTGATTTTGAATGTCTAATATGCCCTGCATTTCTATTATAAACCCCATTATTTCATGATGTATTATCCTTCTTCCATATTGTTGAATGTCATCCACTAAAATTTTCCTGAGGGTTTATACTTATGTTCATGTGGGATATTTAATGTTGTCTTTTCTTGTAGCATCTGGATTTGGGATTACAGTAATGCATGCCTCCTAGATGAGTTAGGAAGTATTTCCTTGACTTAAATTTTCTGAAAGGTTTGTGTAGAGTTGGTTTTATTTGTTTCTCAAATGTTTGATGCAATTAAACTATGAAACAGTTGGTTCTTAGAGTTGTCTGTGTAGAAGTTTTTAAACCATAAGTTGAATTTCTTTAATAGATGTAGGGTTGTTTTGGTTATCAATTTCTCCTCCACCTGGGATTTTCTCCATTCACTGCCCATCCCTCCACCGACTCCATAAGAGTAACTGCTACAAGTTCTTAAGATAAGCTCATGTCTCACTTTTCCTGGCATGCACACTCTAAGATTTCCTCCTTTGTGCCCACAAAACTCTGTGCATGACTATTATTGATCTTATCTAACTATATGAGAATATAGAAAATTCACTATATTATAATTTTCTGTTTATATGTTTTCTTTTCCAGCAGACCATACAATTGGGGACAAGAATTATGTTGTTTTTATTATCACACACTTGGTACCTATACAAAAAAAATCACAAATTTACACATATATGTGCTACTATTACACAAATATGTAATTAATATGTATGTACAGGTGTATAATTAATATGTATGTACATACATATGCGTACACACATATTTTCATATATGCATATTTAAATTACATCAGTATATATACGTACATATATTATATATACATATACACATACACATGTATGTATATATGCAGATAAGCATACATGCACTTACACTTATATACATAGATGTAAAAGTAAGTCTGTTTTTATCAGGTTCTTAAATCAAAAATCATCAGCATCATAATTTATTGACGTTACTGCCTGTGCTTAACCTTATGAGATTTAGAAAACATTTGGAATATTTTTTGAACCCATAAAGTTAACTCTTATGAGGAAGGTCAGGTTGAGAGCAATGCCATTTTTTTCACATTTTCTTGGACTTAGTTGAAAGAATACATAGAGAGAAGTTATTTATCAAGCCTATGGTGACCATTGGGTCATCTATACATTCACACACAAGTGTCTAGTTTTCTTCTACATTTCTTTGTGTCTCCTTTAGTATTTTCCTTTTTAAAAACGGCTATATAACTGGGCACACTTTAACACCACAATTAGTCATGGATGTGGTGATTCATCAGGTTGGCTTAAAAGCACAGCAGCCTTGCCCTTCCTAAGCCTTGGCTGTTGGCAACTCTTTTCCCTGCTCTGAATCAGATGTGTATTTGTTTGAGTAATCAAGAAAGAACTGTCTGTCTTGTGACCTTAGAGGCTGGTGAAAGGGAGCAACTGAGTATTTTTGGCATAGGAAAGTTAGCAGAACAATGCAAATCTGTAGAGCAGAGTGCACTCTGCTTGGCTGCTTCCTCTGGGCAGACTTGAATGTCACAGAATCCTCTGATTGCTGGCATGATTTTTCACGCTTTGCAGAAAACCATTTTAATATAAGCAGAGTAGATTTCAGGTCTTAAAGAAACCATTCTTAAACTCTCTGTGTGTTCATTTTGTTCAACTATATGCCGCCTATTAAGACCTGCAGTCTTTCTGAAATAAGCATTTTGAATCCGACTGTGATAAGAGCCAGTAAGAGACAGCTTTACACATGGCTGCCACTGGGAGAAAAGGACACGAAATTACCCTGCTGGGGAATGAATGGATCAGCCTGATGCAAATTAGGTGAGGCAATCTGACCACACAGAGGGGATGTTGAAACATTTCAAAGATGAGTGAGAGAGGGGTGATAGCCAGTGAGCCCAAGAACTTTGAATGAAATAACAGATCTTATAACAATGAAGCCAAAAGGTTCTGGCAGAAGCAAAGGATTCATTTCTTACAGTGAATTCACTCATCCTATTTCCCTGTTAATCAATGGGTTTTTTAAAAATACCAGCTGGAGGAAGTCTAAATATTCAATTTTAAAGATGCCTATTAGATTATTTACAAGAGGGTCTCTCTCTCTCTCTCTCTCTCTCTCCCCCCCGCTCCCTCTCTCTCTCTCTCTCATTATTTTCTCTTTTTAGGGATAGCAAGAAGTCATTATAATGCTAGCTAGAGGTACAACCACAATGCAGAAAAACATCTTGGTGGACTCCCTGCTCTATGTTTGGCATTCTTGAAATCTATGCCTTCTGTCTTGAAATATTTAAACAACCTACAACAATTTTTTGCTTGCCTGGGGAAACCTATTCCATTAGCAGAATTGAGCTAATTACACGCCTTCTTTGAGTCATGTTCCCAAGTGATCTTATTCCAGATATGATTTGGGTACAGCTGTGTGTGCTGCTCTGATATCTTCCTAAAAGGAAATTATTTTGGAAGTAAAGCCACTGATAAAATCAACTCAGGAAAATGAACTTTGCAAATATGAAAATATGAGCTTTATTAAAACCATGCTGCAAAAATACCAGTGATCATTTTTGCTGAAAGTAGTGTTAAATAAAATTTATGAGAGGCCATTGTTTTGGACTAAGCTCCTGCAATACGCCCAATAGAACAGACCAGACCAGAAGGGAGTCAGTGCTAGGTGCCACATAATCAAACTGGACTTTAAAATCAGCCAGTTTTCCAAAATACCAGGAGATTCACAGTAACCAGTCAGAAAGGGCCTAGTCCTAATAAGAAAGTCCTCTCTGCTTTAATCCTATAAAGAAGTAACTTTGAAGCAACCTACCTTCATTTTGTTCCTTGTTTCTGCTTTCTTCAGCCTTTTCTGCTTATAAAGCCTGTCTCCTCTGCTCAGCTTATTAGACGGCCTTTTGGTTTTATAAACGGGATGCTGCCTAATTCATGAATCATTAATAAAAGCCAATTAGATTATTAAACTAAATTTGTTAAAATTTTGCTTTTTGATAGTAGTATAGAAAAATGATATATCTTTAAGAGGAGAATGAGAACACCTAATTTGAGAAATGTGAGTCAGAAAAAGTTTTAGATAATTATAGTCAAAAGTGTTACCTAAGTAGTTACTTGAAAGACAATTTCTATATAAAATAAAACATGAAAGGCTGATATGAAGAGAAAAAAAAAATCAGATTTCAGCTGGGTGCAGTGGCTTGTGCCTGTAATCCTAGTACTTGGGAGGCAAGGTGAGAGGATAGCTTGAGTTCAGGAGTTTGAGATCAGCCTGGAAAACATAGACAGGCCTTGTCTCCACAGAAAATTAAAAAACTAGCCAGGTATGATGGTGCACACCTGTAGTCCCAGGTATTTAGGAGACTGAGGCAGAAGGGTTACTTTAGCCCAGGAGGTTGAGGATATGGTGAGCCTTGATCCTGCTGCTGCACTTCAGCCTGGGTGACAGAGTGAGACCTGACTCAAAAAAAAAAAAATTAAAAATAAAACATATTCCAGGTTTCTTTCTATATCCCAACACTGAAGATTTTCCTTCTCTCCTGGCCTTCTATTTCTACGTGTTTAAACATGTCAGTTCCATCTCTGGCCATCCTGAATCACTGCTCCCTAGAGTAAATGAGCACACCAGGGCACTCTCCCCCTATGGGGACCGTCTGGGGAAAGTTTGCAATTTCTTGGCTCTGCCTTTAACTCACTGCTCTATCTCCTTCAGGGGTTAAGTACTGGAGGCTAATTGTAGCTACAGATCTAAAGCTACATTCGCAAATCTTTGAGGTCACTGGTCCGGCTCCCCCTCTTTTTTTTTTTTTGAGTCAAAGTCTTACTCCATCCCCCAGGCTGGAGTGCAGTGGCACTCTCACTGTCACCCCAGCGTCAACCTGCTGGGCTCTGGCAATCCTTCCACCTCAGCCTTCCAAGTAGCCGGAACTATACGTGCGTGTTACCACACCCAGCTAATTTTTTTTTAAATTTGTTTTTTGTAGAGATGAGGTCTCGCCAAGTTGTCCAGGCTGGTCTCGAACCCCTGGGCTCAGGCAATCTTCTCTCCTCGGCCTCCCAAAGTGCTGGGATTACAGGCTTGAGTCACTGCGCCCAGCTATTCTTTCAATGGATTCTGAATTCAAGTAAGAAAAAAATGCTTGTGTGTGAATCTTGCTAAAGCTCCAATAGCTGATTAAAACTCAAAATACTTGAAATGCTAGAGACGTATCTAAGCATCAGCCAGAAAACTTAAATAGGATTTATTTTCCTGAGAAGAAACAAAACCAGGAAAATAATATACATCAAATCCCTTCACATGTATGTGCTATACTGATATCTGATAACAGAAAGGTAGACATATAAGAGAGCCAGTCTAGAGAAAGCACCAGGCTTCACTGAATGAGGATTCACTGGCCAGAGAAGAACTGAAACTTTTAAAAACCCTGAAAAAAGAAAATAGTTATGAATTTTGCACTTCCCTCCTTTCTTCCAAAAGAAAGAACCTGCAAATGTTTGAGAGGGAAGCATGACTGTCAACATTGTGAGGTCATGCAGTGCAGTCAGATCCCAGACTAAGGGACATTGACTTCAGGCTTTAAATGGGGATCTGTCACTATACAGCACGCACGTGAGATGCCATGAGTCTATGCTTGAAAAACTTCCCAGTGAGCCAGAGGATGGTGTGTTCTCTATGGGCAGGAGAGAGCTTCTTTTCAGAGAGAAGGAAGAAAAACTAAGAAGGTAGTTACAAGAGAGTTAGAGGCAGGAGGAAAAGAAGGGACAAATAATGGGAGTGGAAAATGACTTGGCCAAAGTTGGGCAGATCAACACATTTGCAGATCTCAGATGGGGAATTATTTTTATTTAGACTAAGAAAGAAAATGACAACTTTCTTTTTTTTTTTTTTTTGAGTTGGAGTCTCACTCTGTCGCCCAGACTGGAGTACAGTGGCACGCTCCTGGCCACTGCAGCCTTGACCTGCTGGGCTCCGGCGATCCTTCCGCCTCAGACTTCCCAGTAGCCAGAACTACAGGCATGCACTACCACACGTGGCTAATTTTTGATTTATTGTAGAGACAAGATCTCGCCAAGTTGCCAGGGTGGGTCTTGAACCCGCAGGCTCAGGCAATCCACTCACCTCGGTCTCCCAAAGTGCTGGGATTATAGGCTGAACCACTGAGCCTGGCCTTTTTTGTTTTTATTATAAAGATGCGGGCTACAATTCAGGGTTAGGTATACAGATGTTGATTATGCAGGTATTCTTGTTAATGAGGTGTGCCCCTCTCTCCCCTAGCAGTTTCCCACTACTGCCAATCCCTTTCTTATAGTAGTATAATTGTTCAAGGTCCACTTATGAGTGAGAACTTATGGTACTCTGTTCTTTGTTTCTGCTACAGATCACTGAGTATGATCTACTCTAAATCTATCCAAGTTGCTGCGGAGTCCATATGTTTGGAAAATGACAGCTTCTTAACTCGTCTTCTTATAAATTGAGCACTACTCATTGAAACCCCTGCTTTCAGTGTGAAAGATCTCAGTGAGACCTTTACTATGACACCATCTTCAACAAAATAACAAGTGACTGAGATTTAGACCCTCCACAGTTGCTTTTTCTGACAAACATGTCTTCTCCTCCACCACTACCCCCATAGATAAAAGAGAACTGGCCAACTCCTACTCTTTCAAAACTCCATTTAAATGGCATCTCCTCTAGAAGGCTTTCCCCAACCCCATCAAGTCCCACTTCCCTCCCACCAGCCTTACATGGTCTCCTCTCAGATTTAGACTGACTGGCCCAGTGTTTAGGAAATTGAACTCCACAGTCAAAACAATCTGCAATTTCCTGTCTGCATGGTCACAGGCATAGGCAAGTTATTTAATCTCTCTTAAATTTTGTTTCTTCTTGGTTAATATCTGACAAATGATAGTATATTTTTATAGAGTTGTTGTGAACACAAAATAAAATAATGTACTTGACATGGTGCCTGGACACAAGAGTACTTGACATGGTGCCTGGACATTGATAGAATTAAATAAAAAGGGGTCATAATTACTGCGCCAGTCCTTCCCCTTCTCTAGCATGGCCCTTACCACACTACATTTCGGTCCTCTCTCTGTCTATCTGCAGATCTGTTTGTCTACAAATTGTGATTGGGAAGTTGAGTCCTCAGTACCTGATACATCATGAGGTCCCGTAAACGTGTGTTGAATGAATTCAAAGAGTAAGCTTACCTCATGTTTTATCATAAGTGATACTGATGCCTGTGGTTATATTTTAGAAAGGACATGCTAGGGAAGAATCTGCCCAAGTTGAGCTGTATCATTGCCTATTCTTCTAAAATATCTAAAAAAGAAGATTCGCTGGGCTCGGTGGCTCAGCCTGTAATCCCACGCCTTTGGGAGGCTGAGGTGAGGTGAGTGGATTGCCTGAGCCTGGGCAGCGAGACCTCATCTCTACAATAAATCAAAAATTAGCCGGGCATGGTAGCGTGCACCTGTAATTCAGGCTACTCGAAGGCTGAGGCAGAAGGATCGCCGGAGCCCAGCAGGTCGAGGCTGCGGTGGCCGGGAGCGGCCACTGCACTCCAGCCTGGGCGACAGAGTGAGACTCCAACTCAACAAAAAAATAAAAAAGAAAAAAATAAAAAAGAAGATTCTACAATCTCCTTTAGCAACATTCTCCAGTCAACATTTTCTCTAAGTCAAACATACACCTCCACTTTAAAATGAAAGTCTATCATTTAATTTTTTACATCAGTAGGAATGGAAAATAGCTGCCATCATTCCCTGTAAAATATACTCTCTTACATGTAAACATTCACATTGGCTCTCTTTCTCACTCTCCTCTTAGTAAAATAAACCTATTTCTTTAACCTTTTAAAATAGTCTTATCTTTCTAAGCCTTTGAATAATTGTGGTTGCAAAAAATACTGCCACAAAGCATAAAAACAGTGAAACAACATTTGAAGCCTCAGAAGTGGTTTTAACACTTGAAGAAAGTGGTTAACACCTGAAGAAAGTGTTCACTTAAAACATTCATTTAAAAACAATCTGATGTTCTGAAGAGCTACACTTACTCAGAAATAGTGATCTTCAAAACATTATTTTTTTATACTGCAAAGCATATTATATACAATAATGATCTTCAAAGCGTTATTATTGTAGTATATATTATTATGTCATTAAAAATTGCTATAGTGGTCTTCAAAAATTATGATAAATATACATTATTATATTTATGAGTAACATCTTTGTACTTTCCACCAATTGTACTACTTAGTCCTTCTTAGTTTTATAAAAATATATTTCCAAATGGTTGAAATATTAAGTGGGTATATTAAGAACTCCAAAATATTTTATCCTTTGCCACATTAACTATATTTCTAAAGACTTGGCCCAAGAAGAACTATCAGTAGGTTCATCACAACATGATTCAAAACAGTGAAAAGTTAGAGACAACCTAAATTCTAACACTAGAAAAAAGGTTAGATAAAATAAGACATTTTGTTTCAGAAAACTTCTTATACAACACAGTCTTTCCCAAAGAATAACAATGTCTTTATAAGGTATTATGTATACCTTTAAAATAATATTTTAAATATTATTTTTGACATTGAAAATTGTGTATGGTATAGAATTAAAAATAACTCAAATTGTATGTTCAATATGAAAAATGTGTTTAAAGCAACATTTAAATTAATACATTGTGGTAGACAGTTGTCATATATATACAGTGTAAGACTTAAACTTAAGACTTAAAAGTATGTACTGTTTTGGCATCTGGTATTGAATGGTCTAACTGCAAGTTTTCCTCCTCACTTTGCTTCCACAGATAAGGACCCTAGTCATACCATCGTCCTATCAAAGGAACCAGGAACAGCTTGCTTATCCCTGAGTACTAAGCTTCAGTTCTGCCCATGGAATTATTCAAACAAGAGGATTACATCTTCCTTTGAAAACCAAGGGTCATCTCGCCCTCTTGGTACTACTAGACCTCTGCTCATTCACTCTGTTCCTGTGTGCAATCCTTGTGTGTCTCTGCGTGACATGCTATGTCCCCATTCCCCAGGCTCTGAGTATATGCAATTAATAAATTGCTGTTGAAATCATCTTTCCAGTGCTAGGTGTAATATGTTCAGCATTCCCCATGATCACAGGGCAGGAATCCCTTATCCCCCACCCCTCAGGATGAAAAATAATGAACAATATCCTTTTTATATTTCATAAACTAACCACCAAAACCTAAAGTGTCACAGTCAGACACCATTTTTCTAGCTTTTTTTGTACCTGGGAGACTCTGATATGACAAATTCCCACCCTTGCAGCTGCATGAAACTTTGACCTGGATGTGAGAGATTAGACATTCAATCTTCGCTCTCTTAATGAGTGTGGCAGTGGTGGAGATTCTGTTATTTAGTCCCAAAATCTTTATGAAAAGTTGTAGTATTTGTGGTTTCTGGTGTTGGAACCAAGATGTGAAAAAATTAGCATGACTGGACATTGTTCCCAGCTGAGTGACTTCTCACATTGGATCTCTGGCCCTCATAGATCCTGTGAGGTCCAATATTCTTTACATATTCCTTTGCTATTTGAAGTCATTCAAGTTTACTCTGCCACCAACTTAGCTCCCTAATTAAAATAATAAATGGTATTGGAACTTTCAGGCATCCAGACCTTTAAGGAAATGGAAATCTGAAGTTATATGACCTGCTTAGGTGTGAGGGCCTTGAAAATAAAACTGTAATCAGAGAATGGGACTCTAACAGCCCATGGCAAGCAGTGACAAAACAATTACATGTTCACTGATGATTACTTGGAATGAGAGGCTTTAGGAACTCAATAAATGACCAATGATCTGGAAAGATTGAGGGGTAGGCTGGCTGTTTCAAGGTGTTACAGAAAGAGAATATGCTCAATGTCCAAAATCCTTGGTTCTTTGCATACAGGTGCAGACAATTTCCTTGATCATATAAAATGATCTTTTACTTTTTTCCCATTTTTATTTTAAATTCAAGGGATATATGTGCATGTCTATTACATGAACATATATTGTAGTGGTGGAGATTGGGTATTAGGTGGCCCATTCCCCAGATAGTGAACATTGTATCCAATAGGTAACTTCTGAACCCTAACCACCCCCCGACCTCTCCCCTTGTTGGTGTACCCAGTGTCTAGTATTTCCATCTTTCTGGCCATTTAGCTTCTGCATATAAATGGGATCATGTGGTGTTTCATTTTCTGTTTCTTAGTTCACTTAGGATGATAATCTCCGGCTCCATACATGTTGCTGCAAAGGATACGATTTCATTCTTTTTGTCTGCATAGTATTCCATGGTGTATACTTAACCACATTTTCTCTATCCAGGTAATCGTTGGTGGGCACTTAGGTTGATTCCATGATTTTGCTATTGTGAATAGTGCTGTAATAAATATACAAGTGTACTACAAGTTTTTAATATGTATAATGATTTCTTTTCCTTTGAATAGATCCCTAGTAGTGGGATAACTGGGTTGAATGGTAATTCAATTTTTAGTTCTTTGAGAAATTTCCATAGTGTTTTCCATAGAGGCTGAACTAGTTTACAATCCCACCAACAGTGAATGAGCATACCCTTTCTCCACAACCATGCCAACATCTGCTGTTCTTTGACATTTTAATAATAGCCATTCTAACTGGTTTAAGTTGATATCTCATTGTGGTTTTAATTTGCATTTCTCTGATGATTAGTGACCTGGAACTTTTTTATGTTTGTTGGCTGCATGTGTGTCTTCTTTTGAGAAGATATTTATGTCCTTTGCCTAATTTTTGTGGGGATTGTTTGATTTTTTTAATATTGAGTTGTTTGAGCCCTTATAGATTATGGATATTAGCCCTTAGTCTGAGGCATAATTTGCAAATATTTTCTCCCATTCAGTAGGTTTTCTGTTAACTCTGTTGATTTTTTCTTTTGTTGTGTAGAAGCTTTTTAGTCTAATTAAGTCCTATTTGTCATATTTCAGTTTTTGTTGCAATTGCTTTTGGGGTCTTCATCATAAGTTCTTTTCCTAGGCCAATGGTTCAGAAGAGTGTCTCCTAGGTTTTCTTCTAAAATTTTTATAGTTTCAAGTCTTACGTTTAAGTCTTTAATCCATACTGAGTTAGGTTTTATATGTGGTGAAAGGTAGAGTTCCAGTTTCATTCTTCCGCAAATGGCTAGCCAATTTTCTCAGCATCGTTAATTGAAAAGGGAATCCTTTCCTCAGTGCTTATTTGTCAGGTTTGTCAAAGCTCAGTTGATTGTACGTATGTGATTTTATTTCTGAGTTCTCCGCTGCTTTCATTGATCTATCTGTCTATTGATCTGTCTATTCTTGCTATTTTAGTTACTATAACCTTGTAGTGTAATTTTAGTTATTTTAGTTACGCCTTGTAGTGTAACTTGAACTCGGGCATCATGATGCCCTTGCAATTATTCTTTTTGTTTAGAATTGCTCTAGCTATTCAGGCTCTTTTTGGTTCCATATAAATTTTAAGATTTTTTTTTCTAGTTCTGTGAAGAAGTAAATTTGTATTTTGATAGAGATTGTATTGAATCTGTAGATTGCTTTGAGAAGTATGGGCATTTTAACAATATTGATTCTTCTGATCCATGAATGGGAAGTTTTTCCATTTGTTTATGTCATCTACAGTTTCTTTCATCAGTTTTGTAATTTTCCTTGTAATGATCTTTCACCTCCTTGGTTGGGTGTCTTCCTAGGTATTTTATTTATTTATTTATTTTGTGACTAGTGTAAATGGAATTGAATTATTGATTTGGTTCTTAGCTGACTTGTTGGCATATAAGATTGCTTCTGATTTTTGTATGTTGATTTTGTATCCTAAAACTTTACTGAAGTCAATTATCAGGTTTAGAAATTTCATGGAGTTTTTTAGGGTTTTCTAGGTATACAATCATGTCATCCAAGAACAAAGGTAGTTTGACTTTCTCCTTGATGATTTAGATGACTTTTATTTCTTTCACCTGCTGGATTGCTCTTGCTAGGTCATCCAGGACAATGTTGAATAAAGTGGTGAGAGTGTACATCCCTGTCTTATTGCTGTTCTGAGGGGGAATGTTTGAACTTTTCCTGATTAGGTATGATGTTGGCTGTGGGTTTGTCATATATACCTCTTATTATTTTAAAATATGTTTCTTTGGTGCCTATTTTGTTGAGGGTTTTTATCATGAAGGGATGTTGAATTTTATCAAATGGTCTTTTTTGCATCTATTGAGATCATATGATTTTTGTTTTTGCTTCTGTCTATGTGGTGGATCACACTTATTAATTTACAGATATTAAACTATCCTTGCATCCCTGGAATAAAATCCACTTGGTTGTGGGTTTTATTTTTTTTTTTTTAATGATAATGCTGTTGAATTTGGTTTGCTAGTATTTTTGTCAAGATGTTTTGCATCTATGCAAAATTATCTATGAATGTATCAGGAAAATTAGCCGGTAGTTTTCTTTTTATGTTGTGCCCTTGCCTAATTTTGGTACCAGTGTGATACTGATTTCTTAGAAGTTATGGAGGAGTCCCTCCTCCTCAACTTTTTTGGGATAGTTGTAATAGAATTTGTACCAGCTCTTCTTTGTATGGCTAAAAATGTTCATCTGTAAATGTGTCTGGCCCTGGGCTTTTTTTTGTTGTTGGAAGATTTTTTTTTTTTTAATTACAGATTGAATTTCACTGCTCATTATTGGTCTATTTAGGGTATCTCTTTCTTCCTGGTTCACTCTTGGGAGATTGTATGTTCCCAAGAATTTATCCATTTTCTCTACATTTTCTAGTTTGTTGCCATAGAGATGTTCATAGTAATCTCTAGTAATCTTTTGTATCTCCACGGTATTACTTTTATGGAACTTTTGTCATTTCTGATTCAATTTGTTTGATTCTTTTTTTCTTTGTTAGTCTATCTAGAAGTCTGTCAATTTTATTTTTCCTTTGAAATGATCTTTTAAAATTTCTGATAATGGAACAGTGATAGCTGAAAATAAAACTCAAATTTTATCCTGAGGGCCACAAATTGCAAAATCAGTTTAACTTGTAGTCTTGCTCTCATGTTAGGTCATTTCTTGGGCAAAAGGAAAAATCTCTGGATTAAAATACAGCTGCATGGAAATACTATTATGAAAGTTCACAAAATCTTCCTTCTTCCCTCTGTCATGACCTCTTCTAGATTGCTTAGAGACTTATAACAACCTTAAGACAGTAGCCTTTTAAAAGAAAAAAATCCACTTTCCTCCATGCCTACCTAGACCACCTCTCATTGCTCTCAGTATAACCAGCATCAGATATCATCATCATGTCACAGGTGGCCAATTTCAAGTAAAACATGAAGGAGAAAGTTGATATGTCAGATAGTTTGAAATACTTTATTAATTTTTAATTGTAAAAAACAAGAAAATTCATGTAGGAATGAATCCTGGAAGGGCTCGACCAAGAGGGGAGATGAATTTTTTTTTTTTTTTTTTTTTTGAGTTGGAGTCTCTCTCTGTCACCCAGACTGGAGTGCAGTGGCTGCTCCCGGCCACTACAGCCTCAACCTGCTAGGCTCTGGTGATACTTCCGCCTCAGCCTTCCGAGTAGCCGGAATTACACGCGCGCACTACCACATCCGGCTGATTTTGGATTTATTGTAGAGATGAGGTCTCACCAAGTTGCCCAGGCGGGTCTCGAACTCGCAGGCTCAGGCAATCCACTCACCGGCTGATGAATTTTTTTTTTAAATCAGGTTGAATATTCTGATTTATAGCACTTATCAGAATTTTGAAATTCCATACTCTAACTCAAGCAGCTGGAATTGACATTCATTCATTTATATTTATTTATTTAATAGGCTAAAACTTGAAGTTACTCATAGCCTATACAAAATTAAAAGAAGAGGCCACATTATGTTATGGTGTAGATGGAGAGAGTCATCTATATCAACTACAGTATCATTTCCAGTAGCAGAAAAGAGGACTGTAATATTTACCCATATCTTATCCCTTCATTGTCATGTATTCATTAATCTATTTCAATAAATTCCTACCTCTTCCCCATGCCCATTTTTCTACTACTTTGTATGAGGAGGATTGGTAACAGGTAACCCTAGTATTTAGTTTATAGCTTACAAAATATCAGTGTAGGAATATGTTAGACTCAGAGAGGAATGAATATTACTGAGGGTTCCTAATTTGAAATCAGATATAAGCCGAGCTCAGTGGCTCAGCCTGTAATCCCATGCCTTTGGGAGGTTGAGGTGAGTGGATTGCCTGAGCTCGCGAGTTCAAGACCTGCCTGGGCAACTTGGTGAGACCTCATCTCTATAATCAAAATGAGCCGGGCGTGATAGTGCACACCTGTAGTTCCAGCTACTTGGAAGGCTAAGGTGGAAGGATCGCTGGAGCCCAGCTGGTCAAGGCTGCGGTGGCTGGGAGCAGCCACTGCACTCCTGTCTGGGTGACAGAGTGAGACTCCAACTCAAAAAAAAAGAAAAAGAAATCAGATATAGTAACAAATATGATTTGGATTGTCTCAGCCAACATAGTGTGAGTGTGTCATATGCAAATAGCTGCATAATATTGGAGGGGAAAATATTGTTTAGAAACTTAAATATAAAAGAAGAGTAAGTATTGAAATTGGGCAGCAAAGAAGAATTAATAGCTGACTAACTTCTTTTAATCACTCCCCCCTTTATGTGGTCAACTTATACTTTTTGAAAATATTTTTTGAATATAGATACTTTGGGAAGCAATATATTTCTTAGTCTCCTTTACAGCTAGAACTTAGGCATGTGATTCAGTCAGATGTATCCTTAGAAGTAATCCAGTGAATTAAAAGCATGACTTTGAGGGAAACAATCAAGATGTGAGTCTTTTTTTCCTCACAAAATAGATTGGTTTTGATTTGGAAATGTGGTCTCAGACTGGGATCTTTATAAACAAAATGATAAACATGGAGCTAGGAGGAAGCTGGATTTGATTCATTTCTAAATTTGAATCATCTTTGGAGAAAATAGTGTATTTATAATAAGATGAGAAATTTGTCTTGGAGACTTACATATATCTATGCAGGTTTAATTTGTTTTCTGGATTTCCATTTGTGCTTTTTTATTCCTAATTACTAGAATTTATTTAGAAAATATTAACCTGTCTTAACTTTCTATATGGAAGCAACTGAAAGATCTTTTGTCTATGCTATAAGTAGGTGGCAAAAAGTTGGGAGTTAGTCATGTCAGCAGCAATCAAGTATTAGTTTTCTAAGAAGGAGGGCAAACTCAGGAACAGAGTCAAGGGCTGCTTACATAACTAGAACCCTTTTGAAACTCTGTTCTGCTTACACCTTGGAAGAAACTTCTTTGTTTTAATTGTGGAAGCCAGCACCTACTAAAAAGAAGATGAATTTAATTAATGTTTGTTGGAAAGTATGTAGGTGTGTATAAAAAGTAAACCCAAAAGTAATTGGGGAACAATTTATGGAATGAAAAGCAAGACAAAGTCTTTAGTTGGGTGGTCAGTATAACGTCAGATTTGGTTGAACATGGAACTTTATTGAAAGAAAATATGCATAAAGGAAATAGAATATATAATACACGAACAGTTCAAGGAGTTTTTGCACAATGAAAACCTGTGAAAGTTGGCCACCCAAAATGAGAAAGGGAGTATAGACTGCATCCCAGAGATCTCTCATTTCCCTTCCCCAGCACTATCCACACCTTTATTCACAATGTCGACTTCTGATACATTATCATATATTAAATCATATGTTACAAACAAATTATAATACGTACAACTCATATATTAATTTTGACTTTTTTTGAACTGTATATCAAAGTAACTATATGATATGCATTCTTTTGTATCTGGGTTATTTAATGTAATATATTTTATGCAATGTAGTCATAATGTTGCATGAAGTTATAGTCATTTATTCTCATTTCTGTAAAGTAGTGAATTGGGCAGTATTGAATTGTGTGCTCTACTGTTGATCATTCAGCTCATCTGCAGTCTGGGATGTCATAAATTATGCTGTCATGAGCATTTGTATGTTTTTTGGTGAACATATATATTTCTGATGGGTATTTATGTATATAGAAGTAGAATTGTGTCACAGGGTATACATAAGTTAAATTTTAATGTTTTTTTTTATTTTGTTATGTTTCAAACAAGAGATATGAAAATCTATAATCATCCAAGTTACAAAGGAAAGCAATTTTTTTTTACTTTTGTCAACTGATAGTGTAATGTTATCTGTGAAAGATGTCCTTTAATAAAATTGGATTTATTTATCTTCTCTGTTATGGTCAACTTAAAATATTTTCCTTTGTTTTTCAATGTACATCATCTTTGCTAGTCTCAACTACCTTAAGGTGATATATGTGTCATTACACTGTTAGTCAATACAAGTATAGGCTGTTTTCTCACACATTCTTCCACAATGATCTAATAATTTGAAAAAGTCACTCATTTACTTGATACATATTATTAGAGCCAACCATGTGTCAGATGCTGTACTTTATGAAGGAGATACAGCACCAGAAACAAGAGAGTTTCT
The DNA here is from genome assembly GCF_000164805.1 of Carlito syrichta. Classification (NCBI taxonomy): domain Eukaryota; kingdom Metazoa; phylum Chordata; class Mammalia; order Primates; family Tarsiidae; genus Carlito; species Carlito syrichta. The sequence goes on along the minus strand of NW_007250883.1, from coordinate 689,219 downwards.
ACTTTCATGGAGTTTTCGTACTACTGGGGAAAGACACACAATAATCAGTGTGTCAAGTTGCAATATGAAGAAAGATGAGGCCAGAAACAGGTAATCAGTAGTAAAGTGAATGGCTGCTGGTTAAAATAAGGTGGACTGATGCATCCTCCTTGAGAAGGTGACATGAGAGCAGAGATCTGAAGGAGCTGAGGAAGCTAATGTCTGGGAATAAGTCGATGACAATAGGAAGGACAGTGTGTTTTATAAACAACAGCGTGGCCATTGTGGCTGGAGCTGAGGACGTCTGGAGAGAGAAGAAGGAGGAAAGTCAAGGGTAAGACCAAGCCAGACTTCGCAAGTTGAAGACTGGCATTAGTCTCGTTGGGATGGGGCATGGTTGGAGCATTCCATGCTAAGGAGTAACATGATTTGATTTATGCTTTAGAAGAATTCTTCTGCATTCTACAGGGAGAAGAAAATGTAAGGAGTAAGAATGGAAGCAGAGAGCTCAGTTAGGAGCCTTTTGCAATAATTCAGGAGTGAGATGGTTTTTAAGAATTAGGTGGTGGTGATATATTCCAGAAATAGAAGAATAATTTAAGAGTATTTGCTTATTCCGTAGAGTATAAGAGAAAAATAGAAACTCAACAGAGATGTAGGGAAATTTGGCCTGATCAAGAGGAAAAATGTGATTGCAATTTACCAGGAAAGGAGGTGGGGGGGGGGAAATAAGGAGGAAGAGGTTGGGTGGCGGAGAAGAATCAAGCATATGAAATTTAAAGGCCCACTAAACACTCATGTGAATATGTTAGGTAGGTAGTTAGGTGTTTGGTTGTGTGACTTTTCTTATATTGGCCAGTAAACTTGTATGCTTGAACACTTCTGAAATGAAAGTATTTGTGTTTTTGAATCATTTTTTGCCAAGGAGCATACCTTTTACCCATTCTCCCTAGCTGAGGAGCTCTTAGTACATTCCCTTGACATTCGCAGTTTATGGATAAGCTAAGAGACTCTTAATTTACTTTAAACCATGGGTTCATACAAGGTTAGTTTGAGTGTGATTTTGACAATCACATCACTCATGTCCATTTTTTGTGGATAAGGAAAAAGAATCTCATAGAGAACTTTTACTTTTGGAATAGTTCTGTGGCAGTAATATCTTAGGACTGACCAAAGCCCATTCTCTCTTCTGGGTATATAATTAAACTCTCTCTCTCCCAGCCTCCCTTGCATGTGTCCGAGTTCTAGTCAGCTGAATCTGAGAAAGGGATATACACAACTCCCAGGTCAAGCCACAAAAATCATCCTCACCATCCCATATACTCCTCTTCCCATATGATAGCTGAATGGAAAAGATGCTTTGGCTCTATGCAGTAGAGCAACAAGTTGAAAGGTACCTGGGCTTCTGAATAACCACAGTAGAAATTAAATTCTATTATGTTAAGTCACTGAGATTGGTTTCCTATGTGTTATAACAGCTTGACTTACTTATTCAAATAATTCAAGTTATTTGGCTTATACTGTGAGTAAGGGGCTTCAGTAGAAAGTGATATAAAAGAAATATACTCTTAGCAAGTTTACTATGTAAAGGAGACTAAACAAAATCTAAATGAACAGAGGCATGCATAGTTGAATTTTAACCCAGTGGTTGCCTAGATTTTTTTTTTTTACTAGATTATATGTAAAATCCTATTCCTTTCCTTTCAGCGCTTGTAGTATATGAAATATTATATTTTACTGAACAGGCCATGCACTGTCCCACGGAGGTTCCTTCAAGTGTTATGTAGATCTCATGTCATGTAGCACAGTTACTTTTCCGCAGTTGACTAAACTAAGAGTTGGTGTCCTGGCTAGAGGGAAACTTCTATAGCAATGATTCTTAACACAATGGGTTATGACTCCTTTGAGGATCTGATGAAAGTAAATGATCCTTTCCTCTAAAGAAAGCACATATTCACATACACACCTACAACTTAAGGGAAGTCATGATCTCCTAAATGACACAAACCCTCAGGTAAAACTTCTCTAAATCAAGGTGCTCTGGTGAAAATTAAATATAATTTTTAATTATCTAGGCTAACAAAAGAGGCACCAGATCACCTTGGAGCCATGAGGATTGCCCTTTTGGGTAAATTATCTTTGTGTCATGGATGAGAGTAGCCACCCTCTGGAGGATGTATGCAGAATTCCTGGGGATTGTGCAAGTAGCCATCATGAGAGTGTGGGTGGGTAGATGCGCAGTAAAATACTGAGTGACCTCTCACAGAAACAAAGATCTGAGTATCACATGTTCTCACTCATAAGTGAACCTTGAACATCTATTGTAATATTATAAGAAAAGGATTGACAGTTATGGGAATCTATGGGGAGGGCAAGAGTGGTGGGATTAACGGTAGTCAATATCTGTCTGGGGGTGGGGGGACACCCCTTATCAACAAGGGTGCCTGAACAATGCATATTTGTATACCTAACCCTTAACTGTATCCCACAATTTTAAAATAAAAATATGTAAAAAAAAAAAAAAAAGAAGAAGAAAGAAAGAAAAACAAGGTCCAACCAGAACTTCCATGTTTTCAGGATTTAAAAGAAAAAACTTCCTGGTAATCAAGAGAAATATAATGAAAGAACGAAGGTCCAAGAAGGAGCTGAGGAAACTAATGTCTGGGAGCAGGTCAATGAGAGTAGGGAGGGCGATGTGTTTTATAAACAACAGTGTGGCCAATGTGGCTGCAGTTGAGGAAGTTTGCGGGGAGAAGTAGGATGGAAGTCAAGGGTGTGCTGAAAACTGGCATTATTCTCATTGGGATGGGGCATGATTGGAGGATTCTGTGCTAAGGAGTAACATGATCTGATTTATGTTTCAGAAGAATTCTTCTGCATTCTACAGGGAGAAGAAAATGTAAGGAGTAAGACCGTGAGAAGACAGAGGAGAAAGTTGAAGTTATCCAGTCATACCTGAGGAATGCCTGGAACCACCAGAGGCTAAAGGAGGCAAGGAAATCTAGCTCATGCCTTGAAAGAGGCTGTGCCTCAGAGGGAAAGGGGGAAGACTAAAGCAATGGGCATTATTTCAGCGCCTATGGCAGTAGTCAGAATAAAGGACACAGTTCACCATCCAGCCTGAGTCTATGTGTCAGACTGACTGAAATTTTAATCAAAAAATGCCTCTGAGCCTTAGAACTTGAAAAAGAGTACAGAAAAATCATATAAATACTGCTAAATAGGAAGCCTGAAAGTCACAGAGTTGTAACACCTAGAACTCAAGAGAACTTCTGAGATTATATAGGTCAAAACTCTGTTTATAGTAGATACAGAAAACTGTGTTGGGCAGACAATGTAATGAATGACCGTACGTCACACAGCAAGTTCAAGGCAAAGACATATATTACCCCAAGGTTACAGAGTTGCCTGATTTGTATTCCAGTGCTCAGTCCATTATGACACTCTACTACTTACTGGGATTCTTCGCTGAAATGTGTTTTCATGCTAAAACACCCATCTTTTGGATGTGTCATTAACTTGAAGAGCGGTTCTGTGTTTCTTACTTAACTTTAATCTAATATTATTCTTATTTATTCTATCATTCTCTTTAAGAATTGAATTTTAACATTTCAACAACATACATGAAAGTTACTTCTACCTCAAGTATAGGAGTTCTGTCTTAATGATATTGTACTCCTATAATTCATCTTTCTCCTATATAATGACTGATTTTGATACTAAAATGAAGATATACACTGGGGTTCAATAGTCAGGAATCTGATTTTTTCTCTTTCTATTTCTAATTATAATCACTATTATGTGATGAATTTTTCCTCTATAGAAGTAACTCTTCTTAAAATACTCTCAATTTTTTTTCCTTACACATCCACCTGATAAAATGGAAGGAACTTGATTTTTCACCTTTTCTTGCCACCATCTAAGCCCACCTATCACCTTATTTTACTCTCATATTTCTGGAAGTTCATTCTTGAACTCTTTTGCCAACTCCCAATCTTCTACCAGATGACAAGACCTTGGAGTTCTCAAACAACAAGCATTTTCACCATACTTTCCCTAAGCAATTTCACCCATTTCAAGGTTTAAATATTATCAGTAAATTAGTGACTACCAAACATCAACTTCTTCTGAACTATCTATTAAACTATCTCCTTGACATTTCACTTTAGTATCTCAGAGGCATCTCAAATATAATTTGTCTATAACTGAACTCTTGATTCCTTGCCTAACATCTGACTCTTTTTCCTCAATCTTTATCTTACCCAATTATTCAAATTAGATACATAGTCATTTTGGTAGGTTGAATAGTGACCTCTAAAAGATATATTTATAGCCCAGAACCCATGAATGTGACTTTATTTGGAAAATTGGTCTTTGCAAATGTAATTAAGTTAGGGATCTCAAGAGAGGTGGGATTAACGGTAGTCAATATCTGTCTGGGGAAAGGGTGGCACACCTCATCAACAAGGGTACCTGCACAATGCATATTTGTATACCTAACCCTTAACTGTACCCCACAATTTTAAAATAAAAAAAAATATATATTTTTTAAAAGATGATATCATCCCAAATTATCTAGGTATATCCTAAACAGTACAAGTGCCTTTACAAGAGAAAGACGGAGAGAGATTTAAGTGAGAGAAGAGGATAAGACCATGAGAGGACAGAGGAGAAAATTGAAGTTATCCAGCCATATGCTGAGGAATGCGTGGAGCTACCAGAGGCTGAAGAAAGCAAGGAAGGATTACATCCCAGGGCCTTCGGTGGGATTGTGGCCCTGTTGACACCTGCCTTTTGAATTTCTGCCTTTCAGAGTTGTGAGAAGATAAATTTCTGTTGTGAGTCATCCAGTTTGTGGTTAATTTGTAACCTCAGCCTCAGGAGACTAATAGAGTCATCAACTTTCTGTCATTCTTCTCATCCAATCCATTTCCTCCCCAAGGATTCTGCTTCAAGAATGTCACTTGAATACAGTGCCTGTTCTTAAAATCCTCTTCCACCAGTTTATCACTTTACTTTAGCCCAAGCTGCCATTATTTCTTGTCTTGTCAACTGTAATAGCTACCTATTTCCTACTCTTGAATCCTTCAATTTATTTTCCATATAATCAATTTTAAAATTGTAGAAATGTAGAATACATTATTTTTAAAATTTAAAATAAGTTCTTTCACTTCTCTGCTTTAAACCTATCAATGATTTTGTATTACAACTGGATTAAATGCAGAGATTTTCACATGAACTTGAGGCTCACATCATCCATCCTCTGCCTACCTGCTCAAGTTCCCCTTTCACTCACCCCCTTTTCTCTGCAACTCAATCATTTCTTTCTGCTCTTTAAATCTGTATATTTTTGTCTGCCTCATAACCTTCAACCACACCGTTTCAACTGCTTAGAATATCTTTTTCCCTATTGCTTGCCTGGTGGCAAATTTGTACTAATCTTTCAGTATAAATGTTATTTGTTAAGAAAGGAATTCCCTGATCCACAGATATATCCTGATGATGCCTGTTGTGCTTTGACATAGAAACTACACCTTTCTTGCCAGGCACAGTGACTCAAACCTGTAATTCCAGCACTTTGGGAGGCCGAACCCAGGGGATTGCCCGAGTCCAGGTGTTTGAGACCAGCCTGGGCAACTTGGTGAGACCTCATCTCTACAACAAATCAAAAAATAAGCCGGGTGTGGTAGCACGTGCTTGTAGTTCCAGTTACTTGGAAGACTGACATGGAAGGATCGCCTGAGCCTAGCAGGTCAAGGCTGTGGTGGTTGTGAGAGTGTCACTGCATTCCAGCCTGGGAGACAGAGTGAGACTTCAACTCAAAAAAACAAACAAACAAACAAAACACAAAACAATAAAAACTACAACTTTCTTTCACAGAACTTACAATTTCCAATTATAGAGATGTACTAGAGATTATTTGTCTAATGTCTCCCCCACTAAACTACTCATGAAAATAAGACTTCAGCTTGGTCAGTTGCCACATCTAGAACATTAGTCCGAACCTTTTCCCTAAAACAACTAGTCTGGCAAACCCAACTTCCAATAGACAGTTCTGTTTATAAATTGTCCCTTACTCAGAAACAGAAAACCAAACATTTCATGTTCTCACGCGTATGTGGGAGTTAAGCAGTCACAAAGATGGAAATAATAGACACTGGGGACACCAATAAGGGGGAAGGTGAGAGGAGGGTTAGGGCTCAGAAACTACTTACAAGGCACAATGTTCACTGTTTGGGGAATGGGCCACCTGAGAACCACTACACAGTAGTCCATGTAGTGAACATGCATGTGTACCCCTGAATCTAAAATAAAGAAAAATTATTTTTTAAAATTTGCTTTCCCATAAGTTTGGCAAATCTAAAACCAAACTCTTCAACATGGAGACATGAACAATTCAGTTTCTCCTTTGGGCTCTTGTTTTGGCCATAGTGTAACTATTTCCTAGTGACTCAGAAGAGAATTCCCATGTAATCTTCTTGGACCTTTGTTCTCCTTTGCACCTCTGTATATAAGCAGTCACCGAGCTCTTACATATTATGTTGTTTCTATTTTGACTGCCTTTCTTCTAGATCTGGTCTTCTCATTCTTGGCACTATCTGCATTTGGGGCCAGATAATTCTTTGTCAAGGTTGGACTATTTTGTGCACTGTAGGACAGTTAGTAGCATTCCTGTCTTCAACCTGCCAGATACTAGAAACACCCACTGAGTTGTAAGACCAAAAATGTCTACAGACATTGCCAAATCTCCCTAGGGAGGCTAAATCATTCTCAGTTGAGAGCCATTGTTCTAGAACACAAGCTTATTTCCTCTAGTCCAAGCAAAATACATGACTTTTTGATTGGTGTCTCTTCCTCCAGGCACTATCTTCTCTATCTCTGTTACTCAATAAATGTCTCAACAAATGTCATATTCCCATACCATGGAAAACATGACTGACAGTCCCTGCCTTCGTGGAGCATATATACTGGTTGAAGGGCTCACGCAGGTGCCATATTATTCTCCAAACTGTAATATATTAACTATGTCACATAACAGCTCATAGTCTTTCAGTAGTATTAAATCACCATGAAACTTATTTTGCAGTCCTCAGTCTGTCTTCCTCAGACTGGCCCCAGACTCAGCTTTCTAGACTAATACCCCAAACTTTTCTCTAGCACATACCCCACCCACCCATGTGTTTGTTCATTGCACCTGAAAATTTGTTCATGCTCTTACCAGCCCCATCCCAATGACCCTGTCCATCTTTCTTGAGTTAAGTCAGAACCTACCTTCTACCCTCTTCACATGCAGGGATTTGTACCTTTCATCTATTCTGTTAGCACTTGTCAAGATATTCATCTATTCTGTCAGCACTTGGTCCAGATATTGATTTTGCACTTGTCGTATATTATATGCTGGTAATTCCTAACCATGTGTCATCCCAATTACATTATATGAGTAGATGCAGCTAGGGTTCAATATAAGCCCTAAATGTCTCTGTATCCCCTGTAATATGCATTTCTTTACAGGTGAGGATTGCTATAATGTTATTTTTTTTAATCACCCAAGTATGTTGTCAGATGCTCCGTGTCAATGCCACATATATTAAAGGATTTAGCAGCATTTGTAGTTTTAATTCCATAATACTATGGCAGGGAGAGGGAATGTAAGGGGAAAAAATTCCGACCCTGGAGTTGGGAAATGTTTTGAGTCTGACATCACAATTAATATGAGAGGAAGATGAAATTTTCCTAAAGTGTGAATTCAAAGTTCCACAGGTTCTTACCAGGCAGGGGCAAGTCTTGGTTCAGCAGCAATAGTTGTGTTAGAGCCAAACCCTGTGTTAAAAGAGATAAGAGTAACACAGGAGCTAAGTATGCAATTTAGAAAAAGTAAAGGTTTTTTAAAGAAAAAGTAAGCAGTGCTCAAGAAGTCACATTCATTGTCAGAATAAAATTTGGCTCTGATACATTGAAATCTCATCTGACCCCGTGTAATGAAAGATCACAAGTTATCCCAAAGTCTGTGCCCTTTATAGTAAGACATTAATCAAAATCTCCAAAGGACATTCAGAAAGTGAGGTACCATTTTTAAAATTAAATTTCATGCTTAAATTAAAAACTTGTGAATACCTGACTTTTAAAAAGTGTATTCATTTCACATAGTTTTGTAAAAGACAAATTTTTTCTTGTCAGTATAGAGTTGGAGAGAAATGAAGGTTCTTGAAATAATGTTAAGGAGAATATTAGATAAATTTAAGTTAAAGTAAAATATGTGGGGACTGAAACTGAATGACTGAGCCGTGATTGCCTTTGCTTCCCCAGCCCTCTTCCTTTTCATGTATTTTCAATGGCATTAGTTAGCTAGCTAAAGATTCTGAAAATAAAATCTATCTTTACCATTCATTTACAAGTTTCCACATATCAAAGAGGGTTGCTGTGGAATGGAGGCAAAGCTTTCTATGAAATAGTATATCTACGTATTTTTCTATTTGTACAAATTTATTGGCAATTTTTTTACATGTGTAGATTACATAGTGATCAAATCAGAGCTTTTAGGGTATTCATTGACTGAATAATGTACACTGTACTCATTAAGTAATTTCTCATCATCCACCCTCTCCCACTCTCCCACCCTCCCGAGTCTGAGTGATCACTGTTCATCATTCCACTCTCTATGTCCATGTGTACACATTTTACATGCACTCACTTAAACATGCAATATCTGACTTTTGGAACCTGCCTTATTTCACTTAAGATAGTGACCTTCAGTTTTGTCCACATTGCTGCAAAATACATACTTTCCTTCTTTATCATGATTGAATAGTAGTCTATTGTATATATATATATCACATTTTCAATGCCTTTTCATGGTGGAAGACATTATTCATTAGAGGTCACTGCAGGGGTATTTTTTTCAAAAAACATCAATAAATAAGCATCATTTATCTCTAGTTGGCCCACGCAGTCCCTTTAGTATGCTATTGTTTTGTAACTTGGCAAGAGTGTCAGAAGAAAAGCCTAAAGCTACCCACTCATGAAGAGGCTTCTTAGATGTTCAGTGGTGGGAATAACAAAGGCTGAGGGTGTGAGCCAATTGCCTAAATGAAAAGGGGATGCTGTGTTACTATCAGTCATACCTGCAGACTTTTTTTAAAGAAAGATTTAAAGAAACACAAAGCCTTTTGAGTTTTGAGCTGCTGGTGGTAACATCGGTAAACAGCTTTGTTCTATCAGTGGCTTGAGGTTAGCCCTAAGCATAGTCGATTCCCAGTTTGGCCTTGCTATTATACATTCAGAAATACTAAAGTTATGTTTACAGTTGATTTTCATCCCTCTGAAATTCTCTCTCGCTGTCTGCCCTGATTGCCTAATCACCTCTGCTCTTGATCTGTTTCTGCTAACACACCTGCCAACCGGTGGTGGAGGGGAAGTGGGGAGGGTGTGCAGCAAGGGGCATTTGCTACAGGTCTGAATCATTTAGCAAATATTTATTAAACAACTGCAAGAAGCCAGACCCTGTGCTGGTTGCTAAGGACGCAGAATTAAATAACATCGTCCCTCTCCTTGAGGAACCTGCAGTCTAGTGGTGTTGAAACAAAGATTTCTTCCTTTCTCCTGACAAATTCCTTGATAAGAAGTTTTAAAATAATAGTTTTAGCGATGAAATGAAGTAACCACAGACAAAACAGAAAATACATCATAAAAATAACAAATATGACGAGACAGCATTATAAGCCACATATGAAGGCTTCTGATTTGGTCTAAAAGATTTTAAAAAGACAAAATTTCGGCTTAAGTTAGATTTGGTTCAACAGTTTCTGACATCTTGCAGGATTCTCAGTTCACCCAAAATCTGAGTTTTACCACTTGAAACAGATTTCCCACCTGACCCTAAGTGATGTTACATTTCTATTCTCTGTGGCTTTTGTCCTAGTCCCCAGCATGAGGAAAGCATCATTCATTTTTAATTCTAAGTAGCCCTCCTATAGTTTTAAAAACACAAGCTATTTCTTCCCCTTTCATACTCTTTTCTTAGCAACAACAACAACAATAAAAATCCCTATTACAAGCCCTCAAAGGAGGCAGCTCCATGACATATGGCCCATGACAACTGATATTGTTGTTCCACACCAGGAGTGAAAAACTGATGCAACCCGGGTTAGTCAGAGTGCAGAATCTTGACAATTTGGTGTTGAGACACACCTATGTTAGGTAGCAGTGAGGAATTCGTAGCAGGGTCATGTAGAGTCCAAGCTGAAATCAAAGCCATAGCGAGTTTAAGCCACATGGAAACTAAAATAGTGAGGGAAACAGAGGAGCCATGATGGAGAATCTTAATTTTCAAAGAGAGGTAAAATAAGAGGAGAAGAGGTAGGGAGAAGGGACAGAAAGAGAGGAGAGGGAAGGGAAGGGTAGGGAGGAAAGGGTAGGAAAGGGAAGGGAAGGGAAGGGAAGGGAAGACAGACAGAAGACACACAGAAGAGAGAGAGAGAGACACACAGAGACACACACAGATGGAGAGATTTTTCACATGAGATGCAAAACAATGGGAGGTCATTTGAGTAGGAATCATATGGTTTCTATTGTCAGATTTTCCTTGACCTTCACAGATAATTTATTCCTTTGTGCTCTAAGTCCTCTTGGAGGGACTTAGAAGAAAATAAAATTTAAGACATGGAACTATAACCATAGACTTCTATTTATATTTCTTAACACTAAAAAGGATCCATAATTTGTGGAATAAACTTGAAGAATGTCCTCACTGTAAATGAAACCAGAATGTAGAATTGTAAAAATTATCCCAGATAGATCTGCTTACTTATCAATGTGCAAATTGGCCAAGTTGCTCAACATCTCTAAGCCAACATTTATTCATCTATAGAATAAGAATAAAAATATTATCTACATTGTAAGGTTTTTGTGAGGATTAAATGAGATAACGTATGTAAAGTATTTATCAGTATCTGGCACTTGGTTAAGCACACTATGCATGCCAGTCACTATTGGTAGTGGCATTTCTAATAATGGTGTTATCAACACTAATTTTATAGTCAAGTCCACTTCCACTGCCATCTCTTCACATCTTTCCTGTTTTCCCAAACTCCCTGTACCCCAGCTTCTACAGTTGATGACAGACACCTGTACTAGCTTTCTTCCATGGTATCCAAGCTCTAAAATTGCTTGTTTTTTAAAAAGTAATTTTACCGAGCCGGGCTTGGTGGCTCAGCCTGTAATCCCGCACCTTGGGAGGCTGAGGTGAGTGAATTGCCAGAGCCCATGGGTTCGAGACCCTCCTGGGCAACGTGGTGAGACCTCATCTCTACAATAAATCAAAAAATTAGCCGGGTGTGGTAGCGTGCGCCTGTAGTTCCAGCTACTTGGAAGGCTGAGGCGGAAGGATCGCCGGAGCCCAGCAGGTCGAGGCTGTGGTGGCCGGGAGCGGCCACTGCACTCCAGTCTGGGCGACAGAGTGATACTCCAACTCAAATAATAATAATAATAATAATAATAATAATTTTACCATTCCTTAGTCCTCTACCCACCAACCCTATGCCCCATCCACAATACCATTGTCTGTAATTTCAGTTAGAGCCTAGGATGGAAGCAATCTGACTCAAGTAAATAATTCATGTTAAAGCTTGAATATCAAAACTACAGGAATATTGGCCTCTTTCAAAAAAATGCTTGTTAAATAAAACTTAAACTGGAAAATTTTCAGAAAGTATAAAGAAAGAATGAACTGTTTCTGGAAGGTTTTAAAGAAACAGGAGAAGACCAGAAAAACTTAACCTGAGTTATTTTTTTAAATGAATTGAAATACATGTACTAGCCCATTTTACAATAATGTTGGCTATGTCACATCTCTGAGCAATGCCAAGTTGCAGACCAATGAATTTAACAGTTATTGAAACTTGCTATTTCAGTTCTAAAACTTTAAAAATAAAACGGAGGGGAGAACTCTCTGATAAATTTATGCAAACCCTTCTAAATTGCCAGATGGGTGGAGAGGAGGTATTTTGAAAGAGTGCAAAGAGATGGAATATGTAGCCCTATTAGACTCAGAAAAGAATTCTGATTCTGACATTTATGTGCTTCATGACCTTAAGCACTTAATGTCTTTAATTATCAATTCCTTAATATTTTAAAATAATGACAATATTGTCCATTAAAAATTATATTTTTGTGTTTGTTTATTTATTTACTTATAGAGACAAAGTCTTGCCATATTGCCCAGGCTGGTCTTAATGTCTGGGCTTGGGCAATCCTCCCTCTTCAATGAGATATTTTATTAATATTTTCTGATTTAACTGTGAATGCCACAATTATGAATACACATCCACAATTGTGAATACCACATTAGTTGAAAATACCACAGAAGTTAATTGTCATTATTCAAGTAGTCAATCATCATAATATTGAAAATAAACATATCTGCTAATGTAGAATCTCTTTTATTAGCCCAGATATAAGGTTGCTACATTCTACCTTCTGAAATTCCAAGATGCTTGGCAATATTTGTATATAATATTAGTAGCATCTATAATCTAGCACCTTTGGTGATGGATAAGAACATTTTTACTGTAAAATTTTTAGTGGCAGTGGAAAGAGTCTTTTTTACTATTTTATGATAAAATGGAAATGCACACTTTTCAAGTTTTATAATCCATATGAGTTCAATTTCACTTTCTTGTCTTATGGGCTACAAAAACTCAGATTTCCAAATTGTACAAGGGAGGATTTCCATATTCTTATTATAATATTTACACAATTAATACATGAGAATATTTTTCTTGTAAAGTTCAATCGGTTGAGAAGTTTATCCTCAACATCCCTTCAACAGTCTCTTCTTCGCCCCACCTGCCTCCCAAAAGTATATTATGAAGAGTTTGTTTGGTATCCTTCCAAGTCCTTTTCTCGGTATTCATGCAAAATTGCACACATATTTTCACAAGTGAGATTATATATATATGTATATATATATATATAATGTACATATATGTCACATACATATGTTTTGCAAATTCACTTTAAAATTTTTATGGGATCTTGTGGATTTTGCATGTCAATATACAAATTTTACTTATAATTATTGCATAGCATTTTATGGTATGGATACATCATAGTTAAGTTAACTCTCGATTGGTATTTTGATTATCATTTGGATGATTGCCATTTTTTGCTCTTAAAACAATGCTTCATGAAAGTTTCTGTTCATGTTTTTGATGCACATGTATAATTTTTAAGGGTAGATACTAATAAGTGGAATTGCTAACCCAAAGGATATAAGCATTTCTAATTTACATAAATGCTGCTGACCTGAGAGTACCATTCTTTTTTCTCCCATCTCTGGTTCCCCAGTACATCTGGAATAATGTTTTACCTTCCCCCGCCCGCCCAAATTTTGACTGCCTTTTTAATCATATTCCCAGTATTAGATGAGCTTGGACAAGTTCTAAGATGGTGCAAGGGTTCTGTGGAGGCATCTAAAGTCATCACATCAAGCAACTCTGCTATCTCCATTTTTTGGGGGTACATAGATTGGCTCATAAGACCTAGAAGAAACCAGATGTGCTGCTTCCTCTGCTAAATATAATGAATTTTATATACTTTCTTTTACTTCTCTTGGAATTTGCTATGGGTTTCAAATATAAAGAAGGCATTTTCTCTTTTATGATGGATAATTTTTGAGAAAATCTTTTACCTTCTATCTAGCTATACGTATGAATAATACAGATATAGATAAACTTGTCTTCTCTAAACAACGAATATGGATTTCTTTCAAACAGCATAAATCAAATAGTAAAATGCCTAAAATAATTTTTAAAGCAATAAAGAAAATTCAGAAAATTCTAAAAAGTAGAAATTATGCAGGCTTCATCTTCTCTCAAGCTAAATTTAGTTAGACCAGTGCTACAGAAAATGAAAGCTGTAGATGCTATTTGTTTGTTGAAGTTAAAATGTAATAAACTTTTATGTACTATGTAACATAACCTTGAAATAATTTTTTTTTATTTGTTAAAAATAGAAAAGAACTCTAAAGGGAAAAAAAGTTAACTTTAACACATTTCTAAGTCCTTGGTAGATTAAGAAAGTAAAAGGTAAATGAGTATAACTTTTCTTGAATAAGTTAAGCTCATTGGGGTATAAAACAAAGCTTTTTTCTTTTTCCTAGTCTCTTCAAGCTCAGTTAGGTCCTTCTCCAGTGTTGAATATCTCAGGCTGGTCATTCAGCCACGAGTGTGATCATAATTCAATAATTAAAATGTCCAGTCAATGCAATAATCAGAACTACAAAACTCATTTAAATTGAAAACCTTTCTTTCTTTTCCCAAAAACCAAGTAGGAAGTAGGGGCATCCCACACAGCCTCTCTCTGTTGGGGGGGGTCTCTTTGCCTCTCCAGGGAGTTCCCTTGAGTAGGGACTTTTTAAAAATCCCAAGTATGGGCCAGGTTTGGTGGCTCAGCCTGTAAGCCCAGAACTTTGGAAGGCTGAGGCGAGTGGATTGCCTCAACTTGCGGGTCTGAGACCAGCACAGGCAACTTGGAGAGACCTTGTCTCTACAATAAATCAAATGTTAGTCGGGTGTCGTAGCGCGGGCCTGTAGTTCCAGCTACTTGGAAGACTGAGGCAGAATGATCGCCAGAGCCCAGCAGGTCGACACTGGGTGGCCATGAGTGTGCCACTGCATTCCAGCCTGGGTGACCAAGTGAGACTCCAACTCAAAAAAAGAAAAAAAATCCCAAGTATGCACCCTTTCTGGGACCAACTTGACTCTTGAGAAACCCAGGTATCCTTGGAAAGTAGTACGGTTTGTGGTCAGCACTCTGATTTCCCTTTAGGAGGGGGGTGGGGGGTACATAACATCAATAAGGATACCTAAACCAGGTGAAGTGGGGACTGAAAGGAGGTCCCAACTTTACCTATGCAATGACCAATTGTATACCTAATCCTGAATTGTTCCCCACATCTTAAAACAAAAAAACAAAACCAAAAAAAGAACAAAGGGACAACTCCAGTTGTTAGAAATCTCTAAGGAGTCCACAGACACCACCTCCTCCAGAGGACATGCTGACATCTTGCTATGATTCTCTCAAAGCCTTTCTTAATTACTGGGCGATTGGGGAAGCACTTCCTCTAGCTCAGAGGAGGTAAAGGGAGGTGGGTACACACAGTGATTTAACAATTTCTCCAACGTCTTTATCCATCACACTGTGGTCACTTGTCTTGAGGTTGAAGGATACAAATAAATCTCCTCTTTAAACTCTTCAACACATAATTATTTTGTCACGGAACCTATGTGACCACCAGGGAATCACAAACCTATTGTGGGACCTGGAGGTGATAGAGTTTGGGAGAGGTGTTAGCCAGGCTCGGTGGTTCAGCCTGTAATCCCGTGCCTTTGGGAGGCTAAGGTGAGTGGATTGCCCGAGCCCGCGGGTTCGAGACCCACCTGGGCAGGCGAGACCTCATCTCTACAATAAAATCAAAAAATCAGCTGGGCGTGGTAGAGCGCACCTGTAATTCTGGCTACTTGGAAGGCTGAGGCGGAAGGATCACCGGAGCCCAGCAGGTCGAGGCTGCAGTGGCTGGAAGCGGCCACTGCACTCCAGTCTGGGCCACAGAGTGAGACTCCAACTCAAAAAAAAAAAAAAAAAAGAAAAACAATCCAAAATAATTAACGAAAATTAGAAACGAATGTGAGTACTTATTTCGAAGATTAAAAAAAAAAAACAACCAGAAGTAGTTAAAATTTTAAAAAATTTACAAACACTATAAACCTCACAAATAAAAAAGAATATTTTGATTAATTAACTGCCTGACATTACTCTAAAATACCCTTTTCCTTTGACTTTTGGGCTTCCTATTTTTTTGATCTCCTCTTCACTTGCCAGTAATTTAGAAATGCCTTTTTCAATACACGTATTAGGAAGGTATTTCAAATTTTGCTCTGATTTGGTTTATTAATATTTTTATTATTAGTTTAGAAGTTCTTTCTGCCTTTCCACCTCTCTATTGGAACTGCCATCAAATATTTGGAATTCTTGTAAACTTTGGGAAGATAAGTATTAATTTTTTTCATATATGACCTATAAGATTTCAGGGTGCTTCAAGTTTTCTGGTTCACTGACTAATATTAAATATTCTTTCAATTGACATTATTCATTGTGTGGGAGGTCCCTTTGCCAGAGAGATAAGCCTGAAGCTTAATCTTCATTAATTTGCAGTAAATCCACAGTGACCTGCTGATGCTGGAGGAACTAGTTTTATAATCTCTTGGCCTATATCATCTAGGCCATCCATCCCCTCAATTTGGGATGCAAGGACACTTGGCACATAGCCTCTCATTCTTAGCCTTAAGAAAGTTATTTAGTATGAGAAGGAGATTGGCGGTAGCGGGAAACTGCCAGGGGAGTGGAGTGTGGGGTTGGCAGTTGAGGGGAACTGCCAGGGGAGGGAGAGGCACACCTCATCAACAAGGGTACCGGCATAATGAACATTTGTATACCTAACCCTGAATTGTATCCCATATCTTAAAAAAAAAAAAAGAAGAAAGGTATTTAGGACAACAATTGAAAGGAAGACTGCAAATGATATTATGTAATGACATACAGGATAGGACAATTACATTAGTTTAAAAAACTAAATCAAACTCTGAAACATATAGACAGAAAACAAATATCCTATCTCTCAAACCACAGAATTTTTTTTTTTTCTTAAGACGAGCTCTCTCTCTGTTGCCCAGACTGGCAACATTTGTGTAGTTGCCAGGATTTTACAATAGCCTTGACCTCCTGGGCTCAGGCAACTTTTCCACCTCACCCTCCCAAGTAGGTGGGATACAGGAAGGTGTCACCATGCCTGGCTAATTTTTTTTATTTTTATTTTTATTTTTAGAGATGAGGTCTTTCTATGCTGCCTGCACTGGTTTCGAGCTCCTAAGCTTCAGCAATTCTTGGCTTTCCAAAGTGCTGGGATTACAAATGTGAGCCACGATACTTGGCTTTCAAACCATGGAATCTATAAGACATTATAATGACTACAATCTCTGACAACACTGCAATAAACCTAGAAAGTCATTTTAAAAGAATATTAGGAAAGATCAACCACTCACACACTGGAAACAATTAATCTAAATAAACTGTGTAGGGAATAGGAAGAAATAAAAACTTACAAGGACTCAGAAAAGCGTTATATAAAATCACTGCTTATAAATAGCTATAGCATGATGTTAAAGTTTTAACTAAAAATAAATTGAAAACATTAGGTATTTTTATTATTAAACAAGAAAAATTTAAAAGGCATTAACTCTAAAATGTAATAATAAGAATTAAAATAAGCATGTAATGAATGCAGAAGCCTAAAATTAATAAAGCAGAGTATGTTTGTATTCATTAATTAGAAATCAGATAAAAGTAGAAGTCATGAATAAATACTGTTTTCTAATATGCATCGAATTTGAGATTTGTACACTTTAGGGAATAGTGTCAGGAAACATCCATTAGCCTATTTATACAGAAATACTGTTCAGACAAGACTGAACTGAAAGTAATGAGAAACTAGCAGGGGAAATGTTAGTATATTAAATTATTTTATTAGACATTTCCTGGTCATGGTTTGGTGAGTCTGGCACATAATTGTGTATCTATAACTAGCACAATAGATTCATAAATTCACTATGCTTGGCTTACTTTATACTTAAGTGTATATGGGACTGTGGAATTTATAGTTGGAAAGGGAAATGTGTGTGCCCTGGGAAATATGACAGAACATGTCTCGTGGAAACGTTTGTGATACTTTCTGGTAGAAACTTCAAGTAGTAATAATCTATGGGAATATTGATTGATTTCCTGTGATTATAATATCCTCTTTCTGATGTTTTTATTTAAATTTTTATTTAAAACAGAGACAAGATAGAGGCAGAAATATTGGCTATTCTTTCTCTTTCATTTTTGCATCATATAGTATGTTTGTTTTTGAGGAAGCAGGATTTATTGAGGGCAGAAAAGCTCCCAATGTGGGAGGGGACCAGAAGGGGTCGCCCATCTAGGGCGGAAAACCTGGTGCTTATATAGCCCTAAGTCCAAGCCGATTGGCTAGCACTAGCTGTGAGCTGTTGCTGTTCTGATTGGTTGCTTTTCAATCCCAGCAGTGAGTACCTAAGCTCTAGCTTAAGAGGCTTGCAGGGAACTTGTTTACCAATGCTGAGCCTGAGAGGCCTGCCAAGAGTTCACTACATTTTTACCAGAGGATTCACCTGTCTGTCTGCCTAACCTTTTTCTAGCTATCTCCTGTTTCATTCTCCCCTCTGGAGTAGTAACCCTAACTGCCATTAGGGAGTGAGAATGACCCGTCTGACTACTTCCTGCAGCTCATGGGCGTTGCATGGGGACGGCAGCAAGGGATCCTCTGGAGGGTGGTCTAAAGGTCCTCGGCAGGCCTGGCTCAGTGGCTCAGCCTATAATCCCATGCTTTGGGAGGCCGAGGTGAGTGGATTGCCTGAGCCCGTGGGTTCGAGACCTCATCTCTACAATAAATCAAAAACTGGCCGGGTGTGGTAGTGTGCGCCTGTAGTTCTGGCTACTTGGAAGGCTGAGGCGGGAGGATCGCTGGAGCCCAGCAAGTCGAGGCTGCAATGGCCGGGAACGGCCACTGCACTCCAGTCTAGGCGACAGAATGAGACTCCAACTTAAAAAAAAAAAAAAAAGTCCTCAGTAGAAAGAAGTTTCCATACGATGTTCCATCTGCATCACCATTTAGAGTTTGATAGCCTCTAGGTGAGAAAAAAACAAACCTTACTAGAAGGTTACCTATATACATATGTAAAACAGAAGGAATTATTAAGGGAGAAAAAAGCCCATGTCCATATATTGGAAATCTCTAGAGTCTAAAAAAAACATTGTGACCAACTGGGTCCTGAAACTGCCTGTTCTTGTAAAGAGTCAATGATTTTACTGTTTTATAACCTGTAGTCTCTTCTATTTGGGAGGAAGTTTTAATATGGAAACAAGTTTCATTTAATAGCATGATATTCTTCCTCATTTAATAACATGCATGTTCCTCCACATTCCACCGTGAGGATATTTAATGTTTGAATAATTACCCTGTTGAGCTACGTAATGGACGGTGCTTAGAAGAAGCTAGGACTAATGATATTAGAAACAGGAAGTAAGACAGAGTAGGCATTTTGCTTGTTCCTGAGAGAAACTTCGAGGGAAGAAAATAATCCCATGGACCCTCCGGATTAAGGGATCTTGACAGAGACATCTAATAGTACAAATCAAGATGAAAACAGAGGCAGCAAGTATAGGTAGCACCATTAGGAGGAAATCCATGGGCAGTTAGTAGTGATACTTATCTTTTACAATCTTTAGTTTGATTCTGTATGCTCGTCTGTGTCAGTTTCTTCTGGACTCCATGCTTTCTTTCTAGTATGATGGATCCACGAGTCAATACCTGCAACCTTTACTGCCTTCTGTGGAGCCCCATGTTCCGGCGCCAAAACTGATGCGGATTTTTCAGGTCAGGCTGGGTTTCAAGAGTGTCAGCTCAATGGGTCAGCCAGTCAAGCCCCAGAGAGGGTTATCAAGGGACTGGTAAGCCTAGCCCTGGAAGTATCAGCTCTAATGGACTGGCAAGCCAAGCCCTGAGTGTTGCGATTGGGACGGGGGAGACTGGCAAGCCTAGACCCCAGGGTGTTGGCTCTAACAGGCTGGTAAGCCAAGCCCTGAGAGTGTTGCTGGTTCGGAGGGCTGGCAAGCCTAGCCCCCTGGGTGTCTCAGCTTCGGAGTCTCGCTTTCTTCTGGCAGCTCTCCTGGTTCAACCAGTTCCGTCGCCTGGCAAGCCAGCTTCTGGGTTGCACAGTTCTTCGACACCAATGATCTTCTGCAGCTCTTCAAGTTGCAGCTCTTCAGGATGGAGGTTCTTCTCTCATGCCCAGGAAGAATGAGGGACATGGACAGCTGGAAAGTGAGAAAGCAGGATTTATTGAGGACAGAAAAGCTCCCACGGTGGGAGGAGACGCAAGGGGGTTGCCCTGTATTTTTTTAATTTTTTTTATTGTTTTCTAGTCTTATACAGAAGTCCTAAGTGGGTTTGCTTGCTCAGAGAAAAAAAAAAAAGTGTGTCAAATGTAGGTCTTTCATGAATGATTCATTTAGTTTGGGGGACTTCTTTAGCTCATCCCAAAAATGTTTTCAATAATAATGACAACTTTCTTTTAAATCAAGACACATGGTGAAAAACTGAAACAATTGTTTTTAGAAAAAGTGTGGGGCAAATATTTGATTATTTAACAATGCTCCTCTAACTTCAGCCAAACCAGAAAATAGTAATTTATGGGTTTTAGAAAGTTCTTATGCATAGTTGGTGGATGTGATAATTGGTACAGCTTTTGTGTAGTTGCCAGGATTTCTCCACCAAAATACATTTGACAAAAATTTGTTGACAAAAATAACCACAATAACAATACACAATATATGACATGAGAAGCTTATTGATATGGATATATAACATATCTTAAATGCAACTACAGAGATTAGGGTTTAGTTTTTTTTTTTACAGTGTTTATCATTCATAAATTCAAGTTGTCTTTACCACAGCCAAGAGTTCTATTATAAACATGTGAAAATTCAAGGTTCAGTTCTCACTCGCTTAACAACTAATTGATGTTGCCCACTATTCTATAGATAATCCATAAAATTACACATTCTTCACATCTTTTGTGATCATTAAAACAATAGCTTAATTAGATTTTAATAAATCTTGCACAGTTGTTTCTTCTATTCTCAAATACTTATTTCCACTTATTTCAAAGGAAGTAAACCACAGGCTCAAGACCTGACATTTGCATGAGAATTTGGCGCTCCTTTTAACACAATAACTAAATTTGAAGCACTCCAATTTTAAAAAGCAGGATACGGTGAATTTTTTTAAAAATCAGAAATCCTCCTTTTTAGATAGTCAAGAAATTTTGTGTATATGTTCAGTATCAGTGATAATTTGCTGATTGTTTTAATGGGTTGTTAGCCCTTCCTTAATATGAATGCAAAATTTCTGTAAATTTAGCATCCTTTTTTTCATAAGACAAAGAAGAAAATTGAGGGGCATAATTATGATGTTAAACATTCTTGATTAAATTTAGTAAGACTTTAAAAATAAATCTACAGCTATTTCTTACAAGTACTTTAAACTCTGAGAAAGATGAAAGCTAAACAAAGAACAATACTGTTATGAGTCATATATTTATTTTTTAAAAAGAACCATAAAGCACTACCACACAGAAGCACACTGCAGGGCTTGTAGACCTCATTTGGGGCTGAGATTGGGTGATTGTGCTGGCTGTGCTGGGCCCAGTAAGCCTCTGGCAGCAGCCTTTCTTAACAATGGCCTGAAAGATGAGTGTGGTAGGCCCTTCCTGCAGGCCACAGCCATCAGAGCACAGTGGAAATAAAACTTCATCTGGATGGCAGAAGTAGAGATAGCACAGTGACATGGGTTCACAGCCCTTCCTTCTTCCAACACCTATCCAAAACAAACAAACAGACTCCAAAGTTAAAAATTCAGCAGTCACTAAACAAGAACATAATATCACCTCTTTCCATAAAATTTGGAAAGTGGTGACCTGAGAGGGAGAGAAAAAAAATCTTCTTGTAAAATATGTCACCCCTTCACCTCAAATTCACCAATGGTTTCTCACCTTCCTCACAGTCAAAGCCCAAGTCCTGACAATGTCTTCCTGGGCTCTCTTTGAACTGTCTCCCACCAATTCTCTAACTTCCCGGTATGTCATTCTCCTCCTGACTCACTCCTCCCCAGTCACACTGGCCTCCTCACTGGACCTCAAATATGCCAATCACTTTTCTAGTGCTGGGCCTTTCCATCTGTATTTCTTCTGTCTGCATGTTTCCTCTCTGGCTACATACATGGCTCATTGCTCCACTTACTTTAGGTGCTCAAATGTCACCCTATCCAAAATAGCTCTTTGTTATGCTCACTTATTTCATTTTTCTTCATAACACACCATCTGACTTACATATATGTTTTGTTATTCACTCTTGTCTCATTCCCACTAGAAGGAAATATTTATAGACCAGGCACTTAGTCTATCTTTTTTTTCATTGTTGTAGACCTAAAATGGTGTTTGGCACAGAGTTGACACATACAAAATTCATATTAAATGAATGAGTGAAATCTGGTATGGCAGAGACTTCTAGCCCTGGTCCCATTCTGCAGAAGCAATATTCCATGAATACTGTGAGTTAACAAAGTTGTGACATTCTCCTTAACATCATTCACAGGAAGAGCAGGGGACTGATGAGGACCGTAGGAAGGTCAAGTGAAAAATGCAGGAAACAATTTTGAGGGCATTGACTCTCACTGCATGATAAGGTATGTGGAGCAAAAACCTGAAGGAGTGAATGGTTGGGGGACTGTTTATAGTTAGGTCAAAAGTATTATAAGCACTTCTGTTTCCTAGACTGGCATCGTTTCTTCAACGCTGCTACTCATAAAAGCTCTGATATTTCTTCAACAACATACCCAGCACTACCTGTTAGTGGACTGCTATTTTGGAGTGCTTGAATAACTCATTAATTGCTGGGATAATATCCCAGATACAAATTTTAACACATCATGTCAATGATTTCATCTTAATATGAAAAATTTTCTGTAAATCATCTTAATCAGAAATAATTGCTCTAAATTTTTAAGGACCAGATAAAAAAAAGTGACCATCCAACCCCTCTAGCATCAGGGTCAGTTCTTCTCTACAGTCAACATGAGGTTACACAAATCTTCAGATTAGTATCTCCTGAGATTTGGGCAAATTTCCGGTAATAAGGACAGGGGTGGGGGCTTTGGTATTGTGTTGTGGTGAGTTTCTCCATTGGAGGAGTGGAGGGTCACAGAGGAATTCTCCCAGGCTTCCTGGATGCTCCAGGGTCAAGGACAAGCCAGAACAAAGTCTCACTCTCTAAGTTATACTGAGTCAGATTTGCAAGTCAATCAGAAAGCTGTTCGTTGATCATTTATAGAATTAGATGAAAGGAAGCCTCATAGATCATTCAATAAAAACTCACTTGGTGGATGAAAATAATGAAGAACATACATAAACAGTGACTTGTAGTAGGTACAACTAGAGTCCATGACTCTGGTTTCCATCTTTAGTCAACTTTCACCATCCTGTGCCAAGTCAATCCCTGGTGTTCTGTTTGCACCCAACCAAGTCTTTAATTTGTCCTAATATTCCAGTTTTCTTCTTCTGCTTTTTAAATTGATTTCTTTACCTGCTGATTCCTCACATTAAAACCAAAGTCCTACCCATCGAGATGCCAACTACATTCGAGAAGAAGATGGCCATGAACTGATTGGCCAAACCTACCTTTATCTGAGCTCCCAAAATGAATGACCTTGTTGGACTTTGCTCAACCCTTTTTTAGAGAGGTTGACATCGCCTCAGGTATTTCAAAGCAGAGCTAAGTTCCAGGTCCCAGGAATAGCCAATATGTCAGACATGTTTCTGTGTGCATGACTTGTTCTTTCATTGACCTCCTCATGAGTTTCTGAAATGTGAAGATTGCTTTTGTCCAAAGAAACCACTAGTCTCCATACTTTTATTACTCACACACAAAATTTTTTTACAAGGAGTACTGTTGTAATAAGCAATATAAAGTCTTGGACTGCTTTCTAGTTATCTTTCTGTCTGTAATATATTTACATGTCTCAGAAGTGTGGTGCAAATAAGTAGACTGAAGAACACGCACTAAACTATAAACCAAATGCTTCCATAATGGGCTCTTTAAGCCACACGACTTTCTTTACAAATATCCTTTTTTCTTAACCACCTGTGCGTTCTAACACTCTTGACTTCTCTTAAACCTACATTATTTCCTTTCCTTTCTCTCTTTTCCTTCTTCTAATGCCCCAATTCCTACATTTTCTTCTTTAATCTTTCAAACTAAAGAGTAATTTTGATCACTGAATCAAATCAGTAATTTTGAACACTGATTCTGCATTATTATCTGTGAGTAATCCAACTTATCTTGATGTTTTTTCAAATTTCCTTACAGTGGTTTAATTTTTTACTTATAAGGTTAAGAATAGAGAAAGGAGTGGAGACTGCTTTCTGATAAATATTATTTTTTATTATTTGGTGACATTTCAAATAAAAACCCAAGAGACATTAGCAAGGTCAAAGCTGTATAATATCAAGTAGAGTTCAGAGAAAGTAGCAAAATATATACTTGAAAACATTTTAAAAGTAATATAATGGCCGGGTGTAATGGCTCACGTCTATACTCCCAGCCCTTTGGGATGCCGAGGTGAGAGGATTGCCTGAGCCCGTGAGTTCAAGACCAGCCTGGTTAACATGGTGAGACCTTGTCTCTACAATAAATTGAAAAAATTAGCCGGGTGTGGTAGCGCTCACCTATAGTTCTGGTTACTTGGAAAGCTGAGGCAGAAAGATCACCTGAGCCCAGTAGGTCGAGGCTGCGGTGGCCAGGAATGTGCCACTGCACTCCAGCCTGGGTGACAGAGTGAGATTCCAACTCAAAAAAAAAGTCATATAATGATATAGCAATGATGTTTTTGTTGTACAAACCTTTCTAGCTATATTTTAATGTAAATAAGTGGTGATTTCCTTCAATTTCACCTACCTTGTTCTGGGTTTCTGTTACATAAAATCTTTTTTTCTAGCATGTGTTAGGAAGACAGGTAGAAGAGTCATACTGGTCTCACAAATGCCGGTCCCCAAGTGGCATGTGCCATTTCCACTTTGGACCA
Organism: Carlito syrichta; assembly: GCF_000164805.1. Lineage (NCBI taxonomy): Eukaryota > Metazoa > Chordata > Mammalia > Primates > Tarsiidae > Carlito > Carlito syrichta. The sequence goes on along the minus strand of NW_007250883.1, from coordinate 664,471 downwards.
CTGATTATATAACTGGCCATGTGGCCCTCCCTAACTCTGGGGGGGTCTGGGGGCAGAGGGAGAAACAGCCCTGCCATACTCCGGGTAGCTGATAAAGCACAGGTCTTGGAGTCTAACACATCTGTGTTTGTTTCACTCACCTCACATTCAGTAGAGGTAACAACATTTTTCCTTTTCCATCAGAAGTCATGCTCTACTGCCCTGTGTTTCCATTCACATTTAGAATTGTATGTTACAGCACCTAGTTTCAAATGGATACTTTTTTGCTGAAGAACAAATAAACCCTTGCTTTCCTGCTTTTATTTTAGTTAACAGTGATGGTGTTCTAGTCCAATAAATAGAGTAGAATGGTGTTCTGTAAAAAAAAATTTTTAAAGAAAACATCAAAAAGAAAAATGGGAGAGGTATTTATTTTCCTACGGTTCTCCACTTTTGTCTCCCAACGCCATAAATTAATGTGTATTCTGTATAAATGGCATCATACAGCATGTATTCTTTTGTGCCAGGCATCTTTCACTCAGCATCATGTAGGGTTTACTGTTGTTACCTCTTAATGCTTTAGTATTCCATTATCTGAATGGAGTCACACTATTAAATTTGTAAAGTAAACAATAATAAGTATAGACTGGGGTTCATTTTTGACCACCAATGCCTATTAGCTAAAGAGTTGGTAGATATTTTTATACTTAATTGATGTCCTGCTTTTCTTAATCAGCTTTCCTTTGGGCCCTCTTCTTGGCCCATATTCACTTCTGACTGAATCCGTTTCTGCTACTTAGAGTTATTAAATTTCCATAAGAGCTTTGCTGGCTCTAAAGGCAAATCCAATCACAGTTTGCTTCTTACTTTCCTTGCTCATTATTCTTGAATTCCTCTGCAATTGCTGGTGTGTGTGTGTGTGTGTGTGTGTGTGTGTGTGTGTGTGTGTGTGTGTGTTTAGTAACACACAAATATTTTTATGCTAATTTTATATAATGACCTTTTCTAACTTTTTCACATTGAAATAAGGTAAAGGGAATTTGGAGGCATCAGTATGGGGCTTACTGGGAAAAAAATATGTATACCTTATTAATACAATCATAATAAAATCACAAGATTCTAATGAAGGACTTGAATATTGCCTTTATATAAAGCTGCTAAATCTTTGTGGTTTTTTAAATGAGAAACTTGAGTTTGCTTTGGTGACATTTCTTTGGTATGATATTTTTATGCCTGAAATAGGTACATACTTTCTGTTCATTTTATTAATGAGCAAACTCTTGATAATCATCATTGAAGGGAAACTTTTTTCCTATAAATGGTAAGAATTTAGAATATTAAATTTTATAATATTATAAAATATTATAATAGTTGAAAGTATATTTGGAAAATTTAGCAGCTTCTGTTCTTTTATCCATGAACAATTTTAAAATGAAAATTTCCTTTGCTTAAGAGAATAGATCTTTGAATCTAATACAACGTTTTAATATTAAGTATTTTGAAATAATGTCAACTCTATTTGGGCACAAGCCTGAGTGTTAGAGGAGCTATTATAAATGCAGCCATCTTGAATAACACTGAAAGGGCACATCAACTGAAAAGACAAACATTCAATATATGTGAAGTCAGAAATGTGGGGCCACTCCTTGGATTACCTCCTTCCCAAAACCCCATTAGGCTTCCTGCTTCTGCCTGCTCTGTCCCTATCCCTTCTTCTCAAGGCTCACATTAAGCTATTTGGACACCTCGAGCACAAACTCTTCTGGCAACCTCATGGTGAGTTGAATAGTGATCCCCAAAGATATGTCCACGTCCTAATTCCCAGGACCTGTGAGTATTACCTTATTTGGGGGGCGGGTGGGATGGAACTTTGCAGATGTAATTAAGTTAAGAGCCTTGAGATGAGAAGGTCATCCTAGATTATGTATGTGGCCCTAAATCCGATGAGAAGTTCTTTTTGTTTTTTTAATTTTTATTTTAAAGATGGGTACAATTCAGGGTTAAGTATACAAATGGTCATTGTGCAGCTAAAGTTTGGGCCTCACTTTGGTCCCCACTTCACCTGGTTTGAGATCAGTTGCCCTTATTTATGAAGTGTGCCCTCCCTCCATCCCCTGGTAGTTTCCCACTCCTGCCAACCCCTTTATTAGAAAAGCACAGGGTAGACATCTTAGCCAGCTCAAGGTGCTATGAAAGAACATCATAGTGTAGGTGACTTATAAACAATAGAAATTTATTTCTCACCATTCTGGAGACTGGAAGTCTGAGCTGAGGGTACTAGCATGGTCAGATGGTGAGAGCCCTCTTCCGCGATGCACACAGCCAACTTCTTGTATCCTCACATGGCTGAAAAAAGAACAAAGGAGGTCTCTGGCTTCTTTTAACAGCCCTAATCTCATTCATGAGGACTTCATTCATCGCAAAGGCCTTATCTCCAAGTACTACCACTTTGGGATTAGAATTTCAACATATAAACAAGGGGAACTGGGGACACCTTCAGTCCTAATAACAGATTTGACAGAAGAGGAGGAGGTGACGTACCCTCGGAGGCAGAGGTTGGAGTGATGCAGCCACCAGGCTACAAGTCAAGAAACACCAACAGTTGCCAGAAACTAGAGGAGGCAAAGAAAGATTCTTCCCTAGAGCTTCCAGAGAGAACATGTGTGGTCCAGTGAATTTTCACAAACTGGCCACCCCTGTTAACCAGCTCCAGATCAAGAAATAAAACATCATAAACAACCCAGAACCTGATATCTCGCTTTCATATTTCTAGCCTCTGTCACTGCAAGAGTTCTTTTAAGTCACTAACTCTGTGGGAATTTGTTACTGTAGGCACCGCAAACAAATACAGGGCCCTTGCCCACAAGCAGTGGGCACATGGAAGCTGGCCGATGCATCCTATCTGAGTAAAGTGGCAAGAGTGGCAGCGACGGGGTTCTGGACCAGCATGGCCCACTGGGTGGCTTGGGCTGCCCTCCAAGGAGCCCCCGATGATGCTCTGCCATACCTGGCCTGGCAGAGCTGCCCCAGGGCTGAGGAGATCAGGATATTGTAGCATACCAGCTCTGCCTCCAGTGTAACTCTGTCCTTGGGGGTCACCTAGGGCTGCTATTAACATTAAGCTCATCCCCTGCTCATGATTTCTTCTCACTCACTGGGATTACAGCCTCTTTTTGTTGAAAGGGCAAATTATTCTCTATTTTAAAATATCTGTGCTTGTGATAAAGAAAATATAGGCTCATGGTCATGCAGTACTAGAAAAATCACTCGCCAGAAAGCATTTGTAACTTCTGTTTGAGTTTTCCTTTTTAAAATTTTTTTTTATTTTAAATATGTGGGGCACAATTCAGGGTTAGGTATACAGATGTTCATTATACAGGTACCCTTGTTGATGAGGTGCACCCCCTCCCCTGGCAGTTTCCCTATCCCTTTCTTATAGTATTATGATCGTTGTTCAAGGTCCAATTATGAGTGAGAACATGTGATACTCAGTTCTTTGTTTCTGCGATAAATCACTCAGTATTATAGTCTCTAAGTCCATTGTTTTTGCTGTTGTGAATAACGCTGTCATAAACATGCATGTGCAGGTATCTTTTTCATAGAGTGATTTGAGTTCTTCTGGGTATATTCCCAATAGGGGGATTGCAGGGTCATATGGGAGGTCAATTTTTAGATCTGTTAGGAATCACCACACCGTTTTGCATAGAGGTTGTACTAGTAGTTTACACTCCCACCAATAGTGTAGACGTGTTCCCTTTTTGCCTCATCCTCTCCAGCATCTGTTGTTTTTTTGAGTTATTGATGATGGCCATCCTGACTGGAGTTAGGTGGTATTTCAGTGAGGTTTTAATTTGCATGTCTTTGATGACTATTGAGGGTGAGCATTTTTTCATTTATCTGTTGGCTGCTCATATGTCTTCTTTTGAGAAATGTCTATTCATATCTTTTGCCAACTTTGTAATGGGACTGTTTGTTTTTTTCTTTTAGGTACATTTGAGTTCCTTGTAGATCCTAGATGTTAGGCCTTTATCAGATTTATATACATACAGTTGGCAAATATTTTTTCCAGTCTGTGGGCTGCCTCCCTGCTCTCTCAATGGTTTCTTTGACTTTGCAGAAGATTGTCAGTTTGATGAGGTCCCACTTGTCTATATTATCTCTTATGGCACGGGCACTTGGAATTTTGATCAGAGATTGGTTGCCAGTTCCAATTTCCATAAGAGTGCCTCCTGCATTTTCTAAGGTTCTTATAGACTGAGGTTTTAGTTTTAGGCCTTTGATCCATTTAGAGGTGAGTTTTGTGTAGGGTTATAAGTAGGGGTCTTGTTTTAATCTTCTGCATGAGGTCAGCCAGTTATCCCAGCACTATTTACTGAATAGGTTCTCCTCTCCCCAGTGGTTATTGTTGGAGGCTTTGTCAAAGATGAGTTGGTTGAGAAATTGAGGTTTTGCTTCTGGAGTCTCTATCCTGTTCCATTGGTCTATATGCCTATTCTTGTACCAATACCAGGCTGTTTTGATTATTGTAGCTTTATAACAAAGCATAAAGCTTGGGAGCGTGATACCTCCTGCTTTGTTGTTTTGCTGAGGATTGTTTTGGCTATTTGTGGTCTTTTATGTTTCCATATGAATTCCTGTATTGTTGTTTCTAGGACTGAGAAGAATGCTGCTGGTAATTTAATGTGTTTTGCATTAAATCTGTAGATTGCCTTGGGTAGAATGAACATCTTAACAATGTTGATTCTTCCAATCCATGAGCATGGAATGTTTTTTCATTATTTGTGTCATCTTTGATTTCTTTGAGCAGTGTTTTGTAGTTTTTGTTGTAAAGGTCTTTGACTTCTCTGGTTAGGAAGATGCCAAGGTATTTCATTTTTTTTTTTTGTGGCAATTTTGAATGTGATTGTGCTTTTTATTGGGTTTCTGTTTGTTTATTGTTGGTGTATAGGAATTCAACTGACTTTTGCATATTTATTTTATACCCTGAGATTTTGCCAAAGACCTTCATCCATGCAAGGAGGTTTTTGACAGATTCTTTTGGATTTTCGAGGTATAGAATCATGTCGTCTGCAAAGAGGGATAACTTAGCTTCCTCTTTTCCTATTTGGATACCCCTGATTTTCTTCTCTTGTCTGATTGTTCTAGCTAGGATTTCCAATTCTATATTGAACAGGAGGGGTGAGAGTGGGCTTCCTTGTTCCGGTTTTGAGAGGAAATGGTTCCAATTTCTATTTAGCAGTATGTTGCTGTGGGTTTCTCATAGATGGCTCTTATTATTTTGAGGTATGTTCCATCTATGCCTAGATGTTCGAGGGTTTTTATCAAGAAGGGGTGCTGGATTTTATAAAAAGCTTTTTCCACATTTAATTATATAATCATGTGCTTTTTGTCTTTACATCTGTTGATGTATTTAATTACATTTGTGGTCTTGTGGATGTTGAACCAGTCCTGCATCCTGGGGATGAAGCCTACTTGGTCATGGTGGATGATTTTTGAGATGTGTTGTTGGATTTGGTTTGAGATGTGTTGTTGGATTTGGTTAGAATCTTGTTGAGAATGGTTAACATTATATTCATCAAGGATATTGGCCTGTAGCTCTCTTTCTTTGTTGGATCTTTACCTGGTTTGGGTATCAATGTGATGTTAGCTTCATAAAATGATTTGGAGAAAGTTCTATCTTCTCAACTGCCTGGAATACTTTCAATAGGATTGATATTGGCTCCTCCTTGTATGTTTTGTAGAATTCTGATGAAAAGTCATCTGTTCCAGGGCTTTTTTTGATAGGTAATCATCTTATGACATAGTTGATTTCCTGAGTTGTTACTGGTCTATTTAGGGTCTCGATTTCTTCTTGTTTCAACCTGGGAAGTTTGTGTGTTGTAAGAAGTCCTCCATTTTATTTAGGTTTTCAAGTTTGTTTCCATACAGGTGTACATAGTAATCTTGGATGATCTTTTGTATTTCTTCAGGGTCAGTTGTGACTTCATCTTTTGCATTTCTGATTGTGTTTATTTGGGATTTTTCTCTCTTTTTCTAGGTCAGTCTAGCTAGGGGGTCCATCAATCTTGTTTATCCTTTCAAAAAACTGGTATTTGGTTTCATTGATTTTTTAAAAATTATATTTTTGTCTTCTATGTAACAAATTTGGGCTTTTATTCTGATGATCTGGATTCTTCTGCTGAAGTTAGGGTTTTGGTGGTTTTGCTTTTCCAGTTTCCTTAGGTGATTTGTTAGGCTGTTAGCTTGTAATCTTTCCATTTTCTTCATGTGTGTTTGTAGAGATATGAATTCACCTCTTGGTACTATTTTCATGGTATCCCAGAGATTTTGGTAAGATGTTTCCTCATTTTCATTTGTTTCCAGGTATCTTTTAATCTCTGTTTTAATTTCTGTGTTTACCCAGGAGTTATTTAGCATCATGTGGTTTGGTGTCTATATCTTTATGGAATTTGGGGGAACTCTGTTGATGTTGATATTTATTTTTATTCCACTGTGGGCTGAGAAGGTGCATAGCAGAATTTTAATCTTGTGGAATTTGTTTATGTTTGACTTATGGCCAAGGATGTGGTCGATATTAGAGTACATTCCATGTGGTGATGAGTAGACTGTATATTCCATGGTTGTTGGGTGGAGTGTTCTGAAGGTATTAATTAAGTCCATTTGGTTAAGTGTCATGTTGAGGTTCTGGATCTCCTTGTTGACTTTTTGTTTTGATGATCTATCTTGGGTTGTTAGTGGGGTGTTTAAGTCCCCAGCTATGATAGTGTTAGAGTCAATATCTTTTTTTTAAGTTTATCTAGAAGCTGCTTTTTGAAAGTTGGTGTTCCTACGTTGGGTGCATATGTTTAGAATGGATATTTCTTGTTGATGGACTGAAACTTTTATCATTATATAGTGACCTTCTGTATCTTTTTAAATTTTTAATAGCTTAAAGAGTATTTTGTCTGACATTAAGATTATGACTCCTGCTTTCTTTTGTTTCATTTGCCTGAAATTTTGTTTCCCATCCTCTAACTTTGAGTCTGTGAGTGTCCTTTCTGGTGAGATAAATGTCTTGGAGACAATGTGTTGTTGCCTCATGATATTTTATCCAATTTGCCATTCTATGTCTTTTCATCGTGTTGGTTTTTATTGAAAGCATTCCTTGAGCAGACTATAAGAGACCCTTGAGAGGTGGTAGATGGCAGTAGAAACCCTCACTGGCTTCTCTATTTGGGTTTTAAACAATCCTAAGTCCACATGTGAGTCTGTTTGAACTTCATTCTTATTAAATATTGGACACATTGCTTTTTGAGAGGTAACATATGTTGTGAGAAATGTCCTCCATCCCACCTCGAGTCCCAGTTTGCCCTCTCTAGTTCCTTCCTCTATACCCTTCATGCCTCTGCTCAGTGAATGCTTCTCCTTGCCTGTTCATGCAGTTTTCCTGTGCACTACCTTATAGTTTCTGTCTTCTACAATCACACTGAAAACATCACACAGAGATTTGAGGAAATATGTTATACTTTATTAATACAATTATCAAGAGCAAACTCTTGATAATCATCACTGAAGGAACACTTTTTCCCATAAGTGATTAAAAAAACCACCACTGAAATATTATAATATTAAAAGTATACTTGAAAAATTTAGCAGCTTCTACCTTTTCTCATAAACAATTTTAAAATTGAAATTTCCTTTGCTTAAGAGACTAGATCTTTGAATCTAATAAAATGTTTTAATATCAAATATTTTGAAATAATGACAACTTTATTTTGGGACAGGTGATGAGACAAATAGCATGAGGTTATCTGAGTTATCAGGAGATGGGTTTAAACTGCTGTTCATTTTCTCATAACAGCTGCTCTTAAGTGTCCTCTGTTTTGTCAAAGCTGTTCAGAGGAGGCTGTGCTGTGTAACAATTTTTCCTCGAGGCATTTTGAAAGTGTGCATACACTGAGCATTTTTATATATTGTATAAGGTAAAATTATCTCACCCATGGAGTCTAAATTGGTCTTTGCAGGAATGTTCTACACTCTTCACATTATGTCCCATTCATGGCTATTGCTAAACTCAGATTATAACCCTGAGGACCTGGAACAAGGATTTCACCCAGGATGGCCTGTGGTCATCACTTATTGAAAAATTTTACAAGGAAAACATCAAAATAGACAGTTTAGTAATTTAAAATTAGTGATTGACCAGCTTTTAGGGTTCTTGAAACAGAGATGGAGAGAGAAAAGGTGGGTTCACGTCTTCTAGGCCAGAGCATAGTCATGTTAAACAGACTTTAAGTAATAATAAAGCATACTATCCATATAAAAAAAAAAAAAAGAAGAAGTGACAGTAGCAGCCAGGGTGGTGGCTTGTGCATATGATCCCAGCACTTTGTGAGGCAGAGGTGAGAGGACTACCTGAGCCCATGGGTTCCAGACCAGCCTGTACAACTTGACAAGACCTTGACTCTATAATAAATCAAACAATTAGCTGTGCATGGTGGCACATGCCTGTAGTCCCAGCCACTTATAAGGCTGAGGTGGAAGGATTGCCTGAGCCCAGAAGGTCAAGGCTTTGGTAACTGTAAGCATATACCTGCACTCCAGCCACCAACAGAGTAAACCCCAGGTTCAAAAAAAGAAGGAAGTGAGAGCAGTCAGCCAGAGCATTATCATGGAGATCATCCATTTCTGGAACTACCAGTGTGTGAACAGTACTGGTGGAGTCCTTTCATCCCCAAAAATTCCAAATTGTAATTAAGTAGTCCTAGGACTGATTGTTCATCTAGGCAGGTAGGATTCATTTTTCTTTGGCAGCTATGTGGCACATAATATGACGCCAATTCTAAGTACTGTCATTGCTCCATTTTATAGACGGGAAAACAAGGCAGAGAGTTCAGTACTTCATCCAAGATCATAGTTCATAAGGGCAGGGTCAGAATCAAACCTAGGTAGTATGGCTAGACACTCTGCTTGATATCATTAGATTAACATTTAGGTCCAGTAAAGACAGCGGAAGGATTGCTTTGCTTTTATTCAAATAATTGTTCCAAGAAATGGAAATAAATTGTGCATAAAATATGTTCGCGTGAGCTAGAATCACAGGATGATGGCAGGGTATCTGGCATTTTCCAGCAGACAAGAGTCAGGCAAGAATAGCTCTCATTCTGCCTTGGAAAAGTTGAAACTGCCTGTGTACACAAGTTTGAGACAATATTTATTTCAGCAAAACATTTCGAATCTGTTCAGTTTTATAGCCTGAGGTTTGGAAAACCTGACATTTGCTTAGGTTTTAGCTAGTGTAATCTATTTTAGCATTAGCATTCTCCATTTTCTAATTAAATTAAGAGTTTTAGGGAAAAGGGAAGTTCTTATTAAAGCAAGTGTTGTTTCTGTTGCTAGGTTGTTCAACTTAACCAAAGTGGTATCAAACTAAACCCCTGGAACACAAGATTGTGAAAGTTAGGAAGGTTAAAAACATGTGAATGATTTTCTTGAGGAATTTTAAAACCTCAACTAATATGTTATCCCCTGGATAGGACATTAGCATTTTGAAGAAACATGTCCCAAACAGGACTCACCATCTACCTCTCTCAAATCCTTCCTGTTACTCTCTAACCTGTGTGCTCCGTATGCTCATCTATTACAGAAGATGAAACTGCAGAATCACCAGCTTACATTTTGTACTTGTTGACTTTGTTTGTTAAGGTAAATTCCAAGTGAGATTGCTGACTGATTTTTTTAACTTTTCATTTTCAATTACTTTCAAACATACAGAAAAGTTGCAAAAAAGTATTAAGAATTTTCCACGTGTCCTTTACCCAATTTGGTTGTCGTTTTTTAACATCTTCTCATATTCGCTTTTTTTTATCATTCTCTGTATGTGTGTATATATGTGTGCAATATGCATCAAAACTGAATGTGTGTATATGTTTGTGTATATATCCATCAAAGCTGTTGTCATTATTTGTTGAGTTCTGACAATTAAGTTCATGAACTCACCATGTGCACTTATGTTGGTGGCGCTGTACAAATAACTGTATTGGAACACCCTCCCTAGTCACCTGATCTGGCCCCCACTAGCTATTTTCTTTACCCGAAGATAAAGGAAATATTGAAAAGAAGACATTTGATGACATTCAAGACATCAAGGGTAATAGACAATGGCTCTGATGGTCACTCCCGATAAAGAGTTCCAAAATTGCTTTGGGTGGGGAGGGTGGAATACTTCAAAGGTGACTGTAGTGATAGTCAGCAATGAGGAATCCTTTTTCTAGGATGAGTTATCGAACTCAATTGTCAGACCTCATATAAAACTATATATGTTTGTATACAAAACCCAAGATCATCCAATTATATAAATATATATTTTATATATGATATAACTATATTTATATAATTTTAATGTTATGTTTGAGAGTAAGTTACATCTTTTTCCTTTTCCCTTAAATATTTTGGTGTTATTTTCCAAGAGTAAAAACATTCTCTTACATATTCACAGTAAAATTTTCAAAATTATAAAAATTAACATTGTGTAGCACTATTATCTAATTCATACCTATTCAATTTATTTTAAGAATGTCTTTAATGCATTTTATGACATATATTTTGCCAGTCCAGGAAACAATGAAGAATTACATTTGCACTTAGTTTTTATATCTCTTTAGTCTGCCTTAATCTCGTATAGTTCTTTGACCTTTCTTGTCTCTTATGACATTCATACTCTTTTTTTTTTTTGAGTTGGAGTCTCACTCGGTCTCCCAGACTGGAGTGCAGTGGCTGCTCCAGGCCACCGCAGCCTTGCCTGCTGGGCTCCGGCGATCCTTCCGCCTCAACCTTCCGAGCAGCCGGAACCACAGGCGTGCACTACCACACCCGGCTGATTTTTTGATTTATTGTAGAGATGAGGTCTTGCTGCCCAGGCGGGTCTCAAACCCGCGGGCTCAGGCAATCCACTCACCTCAGCCTCCCAAAGGCGCGGGATTACAGGCTGTGCCACCGAGCCCGGCTGACATTCATAATCTTTGAGAGTATGGTCCATTAACTTTATAGAATGTCTTTCAAGATCAGTTTCAGCTTATGCATTGTTGTTAAGAATATATCATAAGTGGTGTCGTGTTCTTCTCAGTGCACCAGATCAGGAGGCTAATGATGTCAGTCTGTCTCATTATTGATGATGTCACCTTTTGTCATTTGGTTAAGTCATTATTTACCTTTTTACTTCTCATTCACTTCACTTCCCATGTCCAACTGGCCCTTTGGTGAGGTCAATTTCGGAAATCTTTCAAATTCAGACTTTCTCCTCCATTTCCCAGGGACTTGACTTAGATGTTAGCTTCTGCACTCTGTCTCACTTCTAATCCTTCTTCCATATACTAGCCAAAGTTGCATTTGTGAAATAAAAACTTGGCCATGAATCTTTCTGACCTTTAATAACTAAGACCTTTAGTTCTTAAGAGAACTATCACCGTGAATACCACATGTTCTCACGCATATGTGGGCCCTGATCACTGGTCACATGAGCACAAGAGTGGGATCTGCAGACATGGGACACTGCTAAGAAAGAGAGGGAGGGAAGAGTGATGGTGGACACGTGGCAACACACTGGGGACCAGCTCCACTACCGGGGAGAGAGGGGGCCAACTAAATCCAAACTTCACCTGCATGCAACTTACTTATGTAGTAAATCCTCACTTGTTCTCCCAACTCTAAAATTAAAAAAAAAAGACCCTTCATTCTACTCAATTGCCTATAGTAGCATTTCCAAGTTACCTTATACAGAACATCAGCTCTTCAAAAATATCTTGCACAGAATATGGTAAATAAATGTGGGAAATTATCTTTATTGACATATCTAGAATGGCCATATACATATTAGCATATTGAAGACTTGAGAAGTTTTGTAGGAAAAATATCCAGCATTGCTTGCATTTCTCAAACTTACTTGAACAAGATGCCTTTTGTTTGCCAGTCTATGATGGCAAACCATATAGTGGTCTATGGAATTAATGTTTTATAAACACCTTTGGGAAAATATTGCTGTACAGCCCACACTTTTTAGCTAGCCCTACAGTGATACTCACACCCTGCCTCCCTTCCTCACCAACCCAACGTCTGTCACTCTCTCTGTCAATGTCCCTTCCCTATCGTCAGTCAGAACTGCTACTCCCCCTGATGCCACCCTGTACTCATGTCTTGTTACTGCACAATGTCTCTGTCTGCTCAACTATCGTGAGATGATATCTGGAATGCCCTTTGCTATTCCGTTTCCCATCCTTCTCCCCTTGCGTCAATAATACTTTGTTAAAGACCCACTTCAAAGTTTGCCTTCCTCCGCTCTCCTCCCTTTGGGTGCACCTCTGTTGAGGATTTACCACACTGAATAGGATTGTCTTAGTCCGTGGGGGCTGCCATAACAAAATGCCACAAACTGGGTCGGTCACAAACAATGGAAATTTATTTCTCACAATTCTGGAAGCTGGAAAGTCTATGGTCAGCACTCTGGCAGATTCACTGCCTGGTGGGGCTGTTTCTCATGGACAGCCATCTTCTCACTCTAAGTTCACATGGCAGAAGGGATGCAGGGTCTTTCTTTGTAAGGGCACTAATCCTGTCCATGAGGGCTTCTCCCATGACCTAACCACTTTCCAAAGGTTCATTTCCAATACCATCACCTTAGGGGTGAAGATTTCAGCATATGAATTTGGTGGGGGGAGAGACAGACAGACATTGAAACCATATTCATGATAATTACTTGTTTGTATATCTGCCTCTATCCCTATCTAGTAAGCATCTTGAGCTCATGAGCTTTTTCTTCTTTTTTTTTCTGAGTTCCAGGTATCTCTCTGTCCACCTAGGCTGAAGTGCAGTGGTACGATCATGGCTCACTGCAGCCTCGACCTCCTGTGCTCAGGTGATCCTTCTACCTCAGCCTTCCAAGTAGCATGCACTACCATACTCAGCTAATTTTTTAATTTTGTGTAGAAACAACGTCTTGCTATGTTACCCAGGCTGGCCTCAAACTCCTGGGTTCAAGCAATTCTCCTACCCTGGCTTCCCAAAGTGCTGGGATTACAAGTGTGAGCCACCACATCCAGCCTTCATGGGCTTCTTATATACATTGCAAATATCATGGTTTTGGTAGACTGTGAGTGATGATTGTTGAATAAATGAATAAACACAGACTTGACATTTTCTATGAACTGTTAAAACTATTATCCAGCGAATTTGTTAACATCAGCTATACCTGGTGTCCATATAAGATTCTTGCTACTGAAGGAACTTTTGTATCAAGCCCAAATTATAAGGATTCAAAAATAGATTGTTTATTTTTCATTGCCCCTTTCTCAGACCATTCACCTATGTCTGAAAATACATTACAAGTTATATAAGGGAAATAACCTGACTTGTTTCTTTGAATTTTAGTTAAGATCAGCAGATATCAGACATATTTCCATATCATTTACTTTATAAGATTTATGAATTAGGAAGGTACAATTATTTTATTGCTTAGTAGCTAGAGAAAACTTTGTGGCATGTGTGCATTTCACATTTCAGAAACAAGATTCTCTATATCTTGAGAGAATGTGAGTTTGATACATTTAGCTTATAGGGTAATTTTTAAGCTTATAATCATCAATTTTTCAGTTTTTCTCTTCATTCAGAATGACTTTACTCATCTTTTTTTTCATTTCATATATTTGAGTATTTTGAGAAAAAAATAAACTTAGTTAATGCAGTGTATCTACTTTCTTTAAAGTGAAATTTAGAACTTGATAGCCAGTCTTAATTCATTTCTATTCTACTAGAACTTTTTCCTTTTTTGTAGAGATGAGGTCTCACCAAGTTGCACGGGTTGGTCTCGAACCCGTGGACTCAAGCAATCCACTCGCCTCTGCCTCCCAAAGTGCTGGGATTACAGACTGAGCCGCCGAGCCTGGCCCACTACAACTTTTATAAACCCATCTTATATTGTAAAATTCTCTATAATTCTTTACATTCTTGCAATTAAAGACGTGCTCTGTCAGATATCTATATTTGTTCAACTGCATTGACAAAATCCTCAACCTATGACACCTGTGTACACGGGGGACCACAAAAACCCAGAATGTATTTAGAAAAAAATTGTGTATTTATTCTCACATGTTTAAACTTCAGTCACCCTCAGGTGTTCTCCGTTTGATGAAATACACCTTTCAAGATGCTTTTTCCACTGCTCAAAACAGTTTTTGAACTCATCAATTTTGATGCCTTTTGGTGATTCTGCTGTTTTTGTTTCACCTCTTCCACATCAGCCAGGCATTCCCCCTTGAGGACTGTCTTCATCATAAAATGGGCAAGCACGTTAAATGAATCTACTCCTGCAAAAACAAAAAACAAAAAGAACAAAACATTGAAGCTGAATGCAGCCTCTCATAATAAGGCTAGCTGGTGCACTGATGCCAATGGGTTCCTAGAACACTTACCTAGCAGGGGAAGCGTGTCCTACAAGGGACCCACACTCCAAAAGGTAATTCTGTTTCTTGTGAGGCGTCCTCCTTTTTTATTTGCAACTGTATGTCTTTTCACTTCCACTCACCACTGGGCTGACTACTTCTATTATCTTGTTAAAGGAAACCAAACCTAAAAGGATCAAGAGTGAATCCTTTCATAACCAGAGACTTCAGAGCCTGGATGTGTGAGACTTCATTTCTGTCACTTTGGAGGCAATCTTGGGGGAGTAAACTTTTCCGTAACAAGAGAGACACCATGATTTTTTCCATACTGCACTCCAATTTTTTGAATATGTGTTTGAAATCAGATGTCAAAGTAAACTCTAAGTTTCTGTCTTCTATTTCAAATACATTCCGAATAGATTATGGCACATGGTAGGCTATATTCCTCAGCCTCCCCATACACTGTGATTCATAAGGAAACCCCTTCTATTGGCTGCCAATAAACAAGAGCCTGGGATGCCAGGGTTTCAGCAAATGCAGATTCGGAGCAAGTTGGGCCGGGCGGCAGCACAGTGAGCATTCCAGGCTGGCAAAAGGGCTCCATATACGATTGCAAGGCAAAGTGGAGCTGCCTGTACTAATGAACAGTTAAGGAGGCTGATCAATACTTGATAAATAAGGCCCAAATGTGTATGGTTCTCTTCTTCCTCCTCCCACCTTATTTCTCTAATGTGTTTTCAAAATGGAGACATTCTGGCGGTGGCTCATGCCTGTAACCCTAGTACTTTGGGAGACCATGTAAATTAGCCAGGTATGGTGGAGCATGCCTGTAGTTCCAGCTACTTGGGAGGCTGAGGCAGAAGGATCACTTGAGCCCAGGAGACTGAGGCTGCAGAAAGCCATGATCATGCCACTACACTCCAGCCTGGGCACAGAGTGAGACTTTGACTCAAAAAACAAACAAAAACACACCCACGCACAGACAAACAAAAACACCTGAGACATTCTTGGTAAATTTTCCAAAGTCCCTTATTCATTGTTCATGAGCAAGCTGCTTAAATATCCCTGTGGCTACATAGCACTGCTCTAACTCTAAAATCACAGCTGAACTTGAAACGCCGAAGTATGTGGTGACTTGAATCAGCATTACCATACAAGGCAGCTTTGAATTCCTCGTGGCAACCTTTTATTACTGTTTTTAAGTTTCCCATGCACTGCCAAACATCTTGAACTTTCTGGAATGAATATAAACTTTATAAACATAAACCTTTGATTCCTCTTTAAAATTCTATTAAGGAAGGCCAAAATTATATTAACAAGTGCATATATTTCCAAGCCAAAGACCTGGAATACCATTTTGATGCTTCTATCCTAGAAAAGAGTTGTTGGCATCACTGGGTGATTGATAAAGGGGCATTGGGACAGCTGTGCTGGTGGTGTTCAGAAAGAAAATGATACAACCCAGAAACAGTGCATGGGCTGCAAAGTGGGCCTGCGTGTCTGGGTTGTTTGCAGATGCCTTGCATTTTTAGAAAGCTGCTCGTTTTAAGCCTCCAAAACATTTGTTAGCAACACTTCATAATGGAAGTATGTTTGCCTTGGCACCTTCGCAAGGCAGTTCTTGCCTTCAGCTCAGAATATGAGGGATTTCATCGAGAAACAGAAAGGGTTTTGTCTTTTGCCAGCTGACACGGTGCTGCTGCTGGCTGCATGGCCCAGATTAACCCGATGTGAAGCAACTTGTCAAGGAGAAAAGAGCTTTCTCAAAAAACTGGCTAAAGCTTCTGGAAGACGCAAAGGCCTATGGAAGAAGTCTCTGTAGAAAGGCAGACATGCAAAAAAACCTGTTTTTATGTGGTGCTGACATAGTGACCGGGCATGGCTCACATGACAAGGAAGAAGACACATACTCAGTATGCAGTATAGTGTGGCCAAAACAAATTCACACTTTGAGGCCTGATCACCAGGGTTTGAATTCCAGGTGTTCTGCTTCCTGGCTTGATGGTTTGAGCCAAATTGCATAATTATAATAATTCCACTGTCCTCAGCTATTTTATGTATAAAATGATGTCATAATACCTCACAGGGTTGTTGTAAAGATTAAGAGAGTGTATACATATAAAGTAGTTTTAACAGTGACTAGAGCAACTGTCTGGAAGAATGTTAAAGGAATTTTAAGAAGGAGAAAGCAGCTAAGAGTAAAATTAATTTTTAAAAATTCAGCCAAATTTGCTCTCACATGATAACATTTTCCCCAATGCACATGAGAGAGAGAAAGAGAGAATAACAATCAAGAAGTCATTCTCGTGCTCTTATGGTAGAAAGGGAGCTGATAGCAGTTAAAAGTATTCCCTTTGAGAGATCAATGACAAGCTCCAAAAACCTGCCAGACAGGTTTTTGCTTGGGAAACCAAAATAGCGGGAGAAGGGTTTACTTGGAAATGCAAAAGAGTGACCCATTCACAAACTTATCCAAATCCCCTCTTTTTGAAGTTGATGGTTTACAGCCCTGCTTGCCGTGTATTTCCTAGAGACCATTTGTTCTTTGAAATATCTGATTTTGCTGAGTACAACCTTGTAAATTCCAAAGAAAATGTGTAATCGCTCAACCCGACCCCCCCTTACCTGAACTGGGGTATAAGACCCCTCTCCTCCCTTCCCAGGGTTCTCGGCCTGGGAGCATTAGCCTGCCGAGTCCACTGGTATAAATAAAATTGCCACTTCCTATAATAAGCCTCAGTGTCATGGCTTCTCTGTTTTTCCACTACATTCTGGTGCACTGGCCAGGAAAGGAGAATTTGGAGACGGTGTGTTCCACCTCCTTTGTCATCAGGGTGCGACCTCCAGGGGAAGGGCATCTTGCCTGGTGCACAACGGACCTTTTGATCCATAGGAGGGAGGCCCCTCCTGGTGCACTGACACTCGGACCATGAAAGCACAACAGGGACCCAAGAGGCGAGGAGCTGGCATGAGGGTGACCACCTGATGAAAAGGACAGAAAGTCCCCCCAGTGGAAAGGGTAGGAACAAGGGCCTTTGCATAGACCTGCCAGCAGGTGGCAGAAGGGGAGCTTGATCACCTCCCAGAGTCTGTGAGTAGTCTCCAGCCTGAAGAAAAGGATTGAAAGACAGTGAAGGAAACACTGCTTCGAGGTGAAACCATGGACTTCTAGGAATTGGGTGGAGGGATGGAGAATGTTTTGCGTGACTGTGTGTGAATGAGATGTATGGTGGGAGGGTTCTGCATAAAGTTAGTCTGCGTTGGAGGTGTACCAACCTGCCAATTGCTTAGAGGTGTCTGAGATATCTTTACAAGGAGTATGGCTAGAGGAGGACAAAACAGATGCTTCCCATACCCCTCATTCTCTTATTTGTGTGTGTCTGTCATTTTGAATCTGCTAAAAAGCTGGTTGAGTTATTATGCTATGTTTAATGGGACATGTCATATTTTTAAAACTTGATTAGTGCATGTTTCTTTATGTCATTTTGTTTCCCTCCCTTTATTTGTGTGGTGTTTCTCCCAACCCATTGGCACTGCTAAAATTCCTGCCTTTTGTTGTTAAAAATGTGGGAAAATTGCCTGATGGGTATGTGAAGTGCCACTGGTTATCTTGAATTCTTTCCCAGGACCACACCCTCTCCCTTCCTTAGCCTGTGTTCTCCCTCATGAATTCTGAAGGAGTTCATTCCAATCCACCTGTAAAGAAACATATGCTACTTAGCCTTTTGCTAACTCAGTGCAAGTTAATGCTAGCCTTGGAGAAAATAATTTTGTAATCTTTCTCTGGTAACTAAGGGACTGAATAGACTGTTCTTGTTTTCAAATGCTAAAAGCCAGGTTAGTTGAAAGTAAGTGTGTTTCTAAAGGTTTAGGCCTTACCTAAGATTGTAATCAACTGTTTGTCCCTGTAAAACTGTTGGGAAGTCTCTTAAAGTCATGTAATGTATGCTAAGTCCCTACTTTAAATTGTAATGCTAGATAACACTACTGCTTTCTTTTTGGGCTATGCCTGACTAGCACACTTCTTACAAGACTGGTAAAACTTTAAATGCTGAATACTTTGCAGGACTTAATAAGGCATGGGAACTGACCATTCCCACCTGATTAAGTCTTGTAAGTTCGCCTAAGGGACAGGTCAAGTACTAGGCACACTCTGTGCAGCATAGAGTGAGACCTAATCACTCATATTTAATTGTCCACGTCTTACAACTAAACCTACTGTTTAGTAATTCATAGGGATTTTTTTTACAATTTTGCTTATTCATAATTAGGAATAAATAGGAACAGATCATTTTACATCCACATGGCCTGTTCACTCTAAAAAGGTTTTGTTTCAGGCCATTTTGTAGGCATCATTGGAAATTCATGGAGCAAACATAAAGGGGGGGGGGCTTCAAGGAGGTCTGAGAACACTCAGCTTGGAAGAAGCCATCAGGGTTCCAGGGATTCCTGGCATTGCTGTTTATGACTTTATTTAGTTATTTGTTTGTTTTAAAATTCTCCTTTGAAGAATAAATTGCAAATGTTCAAAACAAATTCTGGGTTTCAAGAGAAGTAACCAAGGAAATGTGTAATAATCTGTACCCTCAGACACTCCAATGTGACATATTTTAAATAATTAAAGCAAATTAAAATTTCATGGTTTAAAATTAAAAAATAATAATAAGTGCATTATTAAAATCAAATTTGACCTCACTACAAGTTAACAGATAATAAGATATGGAAAGAAGCAAAACTATCTGGCAATTAAATTCACTTTGTAGACCAAAAAAAAAAAAAGGTCAAAAGTTCTGTATGCAGAGGCATTTAAAAAATTTATTTCACTACTTTGCAAACGAGATTATATCCTATAGAATATTAAATGCCCAACTCCAGAGACTTGACTCAGGACTATGAATACCAACCTCCCAATTTTAGAAAGCTTCTGAAGTTCTTAGAAACTGAGACATTAAGAAGAAAAAAAAAAGGAGAAGGACTCCAGAATGAACACCAACCAGAGGAAAGGTAAACAAACCTATTGGCAGTTACCAGTAATGGCAAAACTCCAGCCACCCAAGAAAGGCCTGATAAGGATAAACCTGCTAAGTGGGATGGTATCAGCTGCTATGAATGTGGTCAATCTGGTCACTTAAGGCACAATTGTTCTTGATGGCCTAAGCCCCCAGGACCTTGTCCAACATCTGGACTAAAAAGCCACTGAAAGAGATGGTCTGCCTCTCTTGAAGGGGGGAGGGGAACAACTAGCTCAGTGATAGTGGCTGTTGATTGAAGGGGGCGGGACACAGCCCAGCCCAGTACTCTGTTTGCCATCACCCCAGAGAATCCTTGGGTCTGTATGAATATGGCTGGAGTCCAAATTAATTTCTTAATTACTATCGAGGCTAAGTTTTTAGCCCTTGTGCTCATACTGAACCTCTTTCTCCAAATACCTGTTCTTTAATGAGAGTTAAAGGTGTTCCAAAAGTTAAATGTTTCACCTAACAGTTACTAAAAGGTGAATTCAAATTATGACTGTAAAAGAGTATCTATAAAAAGATAGAAAAGAAAGCAAAGAGCAAAGGAAAAATATTAAAAGGTTGTGGTGTACAAATAAGGTTTTAGTAAGAAAACAAAAAAAGAGGAATATAAAAGATATTTTTTTATCTAAAAAGAAATCTTATATGGTAAATTTCTGTCCTATAATAAAGTAGATAGTTACCTGAGAATTTTTTTTAAAAGGGGGTAAAGAACAAAAATAAAATAGTATAAGCATGCTAAAAATGGTATAAGAAAAGTTTATGAAAAAATACATATACAAAAGAAATTCTATAAACAATCTTGTCATAATAAAGTCTTTTCTGGATGCAAGTCTCCAAACATTTTTGGATTTCTCTTCAAATTTTTTATAAAATTTACTTGAGTGCCTAGTTCAAATTATAGTCTAAAACAATCTGTCAGTCTACCATTATAGTCCAGAAATACATTAAAAACTCCAAAGGCTGGTACTTGTAATAAAGCCACAGAAATGAAAGTTTATCATTTAAGTTAGGCTAATAACTTCAGGTCTTGTAGCTTTTGTACGAAAGGTAATCAGCCACTACCAATAATTGTCAAAATGTAGGCCTGATTTTATTCCTGTCATTGAGCCAGAATCCAGTAATTTCATGCCTGCATAATGGTCATGCAAGAATTCCAGTCAGTGCCTGCAAACAGTGCCACTGCTGAAACAAATCTGGACGCCTCAAGTCAGGCAGGGAGGGATTTTCAAACTCTGGCTAGGCATGACTGTGCCCATTATCAGCTCTGAAGAAATTACAGAAAACAGACCTTCACCCCTCAGCACCCCAAATAATTATGGGATCGAAAATCTCTAAAGAATAAATAATTGAAGTGGGGTGGCTGGCACAGGTTAGACATAAATAAATTTCCTATAGGTAGGTTTCAGAAGGTGTTCAAACGTTTCAATTGCAGGCCGAGTGGCAACCTATCCTACCCCTTGGCAAATCCAAAGAAAACTCCATCAGATGTAGGACTAGGACGGTACAATCTTTCAATTTGCAGTTTAGCATAATAATCACTAGAAATCCTTTGGAGACACAAGTAAACTGAACATAGGTATTTGGTATTGCATTGCTCAGGATCCAAGTCAGTCCCTGAGATGGAATTCATTAAACCATTGAAATTGTTTAGCAGTAGGTCTTTTTCCTACACTTCTGAAGGAAAGGGGGCCACAAACATAAATGCTCATAAGAAAACGTGTTGTCCATTTGGGACAAAGTTTAATCACAGTTCATAGGCTTTTATCCCTAGGAACTTCCTGGACCATGGAAAACCCAAACATCCCAGGGGAGTGATTGCTGCTAACAATTGAAGAAAGGAAGGACCCAAGCAACAACTGTAAGAAAAGAGAAAAGGACCCTAAGGGTGGCCCTGTTTCTATACTAGTCTATAGAATTTAAATACCTAACTTCTCTATCATGACAGAACCCCTCTATGGAGCCTCAAAGCGGGGTGGAACGGGAGTCTCTGCTATGAAAAAAGGCCCAGAAACAGGCCTTTGAATAAATTAAGCAGGCCCTCACCAATGCACCTGACCTGGGACTCCCAAATATAGCTAAGCTTTTCTTTTTATACATGCATAAACGTGTTGACACTGCAGTAAGGACCTTAACTCAAATGCTTAGGGTCATGGCATAAACCTGTGGCATCTTTATCCAAACAGCTAGATTCTGTGACCCAGGGCTGATCCCCTGTTTATAAGCCCTGGCAGTCACAGCACTCCTGATAACAGAAACTATCAGACTAACTATGAAACAACACCTAACAGTCAGGGTGCCTCATGTGGTAATAAATTTAATAAAATACAAGAGGCAGTATTGGCTAACCAATGCTCGAATGGTTGGATGTCAGGGAATGCTCTGTGAAAAACCCATATATTCACCTAGAGGTAGTGAAGACCTTACTACCCATGGAGCCAAGACAGCCAGACCACGATTGCATTAAACTAATAAATGAAGTGTTCTGTAGACATCCAGATTTAACAGACCAGCCCCTCAGGGACCCTGATGTCAATTACTTCACAGACTGGAGCAGGAGCATTTTCGTTTTTTTTTTTTTTTTTTTAATCTTTTTTTTTTTTTTTGAGTTGGAGTCTCACTCTGTCACCCAGACTGGAGTGCAGTGGCCGCTTCCGGCCACGGCAGCCTCAACCTCCTGGGCTCCGGTGAGCCTTCTGCCTCAGCCTTCCAAGTAGCCAGAATTACAGGCATGTGCTACCACACCCGGCTGATTTTTTGATTTATTGTAGAGATGAGGTCTCGCTGCCCAGGCGGGTCTCGAACCCGTGGGCTCAGGCAATCCACTCACCTCAGCCTCCCAAAGGTGCGGGATTACAGGCTGAGCCACCGAGCCCAGCGAGCATTTTCATACAGAAGGAGAAGAGCTTTGTGGGCTATTCCCATTGTTTTAAACCAGGTCACCAAGGTTGATGGAAAACTTGGAACAAGCTCCGCTCTAAAACCCTAAGGATACTTCGGCCCTGCTTTAACCACGCACTGGAGGCTGACTGATTGACTCAAGGCAGAAGGTTGAAAATTCGGCTTAAGAACTCAGCAGACATTACTGATAAGCCATTGTTTTGCTTTGTCAACCTTTATCTATGCAAAACTGTTTGTCATTTTAATTGCTGTGAAACTGACTTTATTTGCTATAGAATTAACAGAGTTGTCCCCATTGAACATGTTAGAAAAGGGTCTCACTAGCATTTCCATTCTTTCTTATGATAGGAAGTGTTCTTGTGTTTTTATGTATTTCTGCCTAATTTGAGTGTTTATCACTTCCCTCACACACCCAGCATGTACGTGTATAGAAACTATCTGGTCAGATGTAAAAGTTTTCCATTGTTATTCATCCCAGCCAGCAGTTTGTTCTGGTGGCCAACAAGGCCTGTTTGGTATTGGGCATCTGCTTATGCAACTAAATCTTCTCATGTACTAAAGGGTTATTTTGGATATGTGGAAAGGTTGCATATGCCCAGCTCCCAGCATTATGGAAAGGTACATGTACCGTAGGAATAATCCAGCCAGGATTTTTCCTTCTGCCTAACCCAAGGGGGAATGAACTAGGTATTCCCCATATGAAAGCCTCAAAACATGAGATGCTCAATCCCTCAACCAAATTCCTAATATAGGAGGGACTCAGGTTTGGAAAGATGATGAATGGCCACCCCAAAGAATTATAAATACTTATGGCCCAGCCACATGGGCACAAGATGGGAGTTGGTGATACCACATGCCTATATATATGCTCAATCGCATTATCAGGTTACAAACTGTCTTGGAAGTTATAACTAATCAAACAGCCATGGCTTTTGAGCTTGTTGCTCAGCAACAAGCCCAAATGCGTGCAGCTATTTATCAAAACCGCTTAGCTATGAACTACCTGCTAGCAGAAGAAGAAGTATGTGGTAAATTTAATAGCTCTGACTGTTGTTTGCAAGTAGAAAAAAATAGTAAAGTTATAACTGATATATCCACCAATGTTAGAAAGCTTGCCCATGTCCTGGTGCAAAAATGGCAAGGCATAAAAATCAGCCATTGGTTTCAAAACATGTTCTCGGGTCTGGGAGGATTTAAGTTGATTACTGAATCTGTATTCCTATTGGTGGGATCCTGTCTTATCCTCCCTTGCATAGCCCAAATAATTATGAACACCATTTCTAAATTTATGAAAACAGTTGTTGAATGAAAAACTGTGACCCACATAATGTTAATGCACCAAATTAAGGATGATGCTCTTAACCCATGAAGGGTCAAGCATCAAAAGGGGGAATGTGGCAGAAAGGGAGCTGATAGCAGTTAAAAGTATTCCCTTTGAGAGATCAATCGGCAAGCTCCGAAAACCTGCCAGACAGGTTTTTACTTGGGAAAGTCAAATAGTGGAGAATGGTTTTCTTGGAAATGCAAAAGAGTGACCCATTCACAAACTTTTTGAAGTTGATGGTTTACAACCCTGCTTGCCCGGCATTTCCTGAAGACCATTTGTTCTTTGAAAGATCTGATTTTGCTGAGTACAACCTTGTAAATTCCAAAGAAAATGTATAATTGCTCAATCTGACCCCTCCCTTACCTGAACTGGGGTATAAGACCCCTCTCCTCCCCTCCTGGGGTGCTCGGTCTGGGAGCGTTAGCCTGCTGAGTCTGCTGGCGTAAATAAAATTGCCACTTCCTATAATAAGCCTCGGTGTCACGGCCTCTCTATCTTCCTGCTACACTCTTACCTCTCCCTTTGGTAAAATCTACAAGTACTCTGAAAAAGGCTGTATGATGATTCTCCAAAGATCTTTGGGATAAAGATAAGTAATGGAAATTTCTATTTCACTTTATAAGAAGCAAGACTTGGCTAGGCAAGGTGGCTCACACCTATAATCCCAGCACTTTGGGAGGCCAAGGCAGGAGGATTGCTTGAGCCCAGCATTCAAGACCAGCCTGAGTAACATAGTGAGACCTCATCTCTTAAAAAAAAAAAAGAAAGAAAGTTGGGTGTGGTAGCACATACCTATTGTCCCAGCTACTTGGGAGGCTGAAGCGGAAGGATTGCCTGAGCCCAGGAAGTTGAGGCTGTGGTGAGCTCTGATCATGCCACCACACTCCAGCCTGGGTGGTAGAGTGAGACCCCCAACTCAAAAAAAGAAGAAGGAGGAAGAGAAGGAGGAGGATGAAAATGCAAAGAAGAGCCGAACTCGGTGGCTCAGCCTGTAATCCCACGCCTTGGGAGGCTGAGGTGAGTGTGAGTGGATTGCCTGAGCCCGTGGGTTTGAGACCTGCCTGGGCAACTTGGCGAGACCTCATCTCTACAATAAATCAAAAAATCAGCCGGGCGTGGTAGTGCATGCCTGTAATTCCGGCTACTCGGAAGGCTGAGGCGGAAGGATCGCCGGAGCCCAGCAGGTTGAGGCTGTGGTGGCCGGGAGCTGCCACTGCACTTCACTCTGGGTGACAGAGTGAGACTCCAACTCAAAAAAAAAAAAAAAAAAGAAAATGCAAAGAAGGAGAAGGAGGAGGAAGAGGAGGAAAAGGAGAAGGAGGAGGAGAAGAAACAGCAGCAGCAGCAGCAAGACTCCTTCTTAGTCTTCCACGAGGATATTGAATCTTCCCTCTGGGATGAAACCCCTTTGAAGCAATGGCTTCACCTGCTATATTTGTTGCTTTTTCTGGCCATGGGAGTGAGTACAGGAAAATGCTTAATAAATATTGAGTGGCGATGAAGGTTCACAATAGTGCTGTACTGTTACCTTATAGATTTTGCAAAACTGCATGGAATATTTCCTGGCATAGGAAAATAATGGACACAGTGCTGTTTGGTGGAAAATGGAGCCAGGTGTGAACAATCGATGCAGAATCACAGATGAAAGTATCCTGTGTGGTTGTGGCCCTGTCCTATCCTCTAACTCCTCTCTCTTTCTACCCTCGTTCCATATCCATTAGCAGAAGTTACTCTGGAAAAAGGAAAAAGAGAGAAAATGTGTGTGTTGGGGGTGGAGGGGAGAATATACGGTATGAGGGGGATTCCGCTCCCCCAAAATAAAATTATCTTCTTTGGAGGGCAGATTCCTTGTAGTATAGGTTTCCCCTGCTATGTAAGTGTTCTAGGGACCTGTCAGCATGTGTACCAGCTAACCTTGTTGTAAGAAGCTGTAAGAGGCTGCATTGAGCTTCAGTGACATTTTTTTTTTGACATTCTTTCAATACACTTGCTCATTTCATGATGGGTGATTTACAAGCACACCTGCCCACACTGCACTGAGTGTTCAGCAATTTTTGACAAAAACAGCATGACCCCTGTGTTCCATCCTCCCTATTCACCTGATCTTACCCTGAATGACTTCTTTTGTTTCCCTTGATGAAAATTGTCCTCAAAGGAAAATGTTTGCCTATGTGGAAGAGGTAAAACAAAAAATGGCAGAAGCAATAAAAAGCATAAAAAATTGATGAGTTGAAAACTGTTTTGAGCAGTGGAAAAGAGTCTTGATAGGTGTATGGCATCAGACAGAGAGTACCTTGAAGGTGGCTAAATTTTAAACAAGTAAAAATAAATACACAATATTTTATAAATAAATTCTGTTTTTTGGGTTCCCCTCCCCCCATGCCTTTGTCAAGTAGGGTTGACAATACTCTCACTTACTCCCTTACAATTCACTCTTATCAACACTTACATACTTTGAAGGTATCATTCCTAAATTATATAAGTTGCACTGAAAAGAAATTAATTTATTTTTAAGTTTGACCAAAACCTGTAAGAAATCAGATAAATTACTGATTATGTGGCAGAGAGGGGCTGATAACAGTTAAAAGTATTCCCAGGGGAATATTTGACATAAGCTACAGAAGCTAGAGGGCTTTGCTCGAATGAATGTCAGCCAGCTGCTAGAAGTTGCCACTAAAATGCTCATTAACTGAGATAAGGAGGCTCAACTGCTTAGCTTTGGGCTACCTGCTAGTGGAAGAAGGAGGAGTATGTGGTAAATTTAATAGCTCTGTTGTTTGCAAATAGATGATAATAGTAAAGCTATAACTGATATAGCCACCAATATTAGAAAGCTTGCCCATGTCCTGATGCAAAAATGGCAAGGCATAAAAATCGGCAATTGGTTTGAAAACATATTCTCAGGTCTGGGAGGATTTAATTACATTATTGGATCTGTAGTCCTATTGGTGGGATCCTGTCTTAGCCTCCCTTGCATAGCCCCAATAATTATGAATGCCATTTCTAAGTTTGTGGAAACAGTTGTTGAACGAAGAACTGTGGCCCACATGATGTTGATGCACCAAATTAAAGATGATACTCTTAACCCATGAAGAGTAGAGCATCAAAGGGGGGAATGTGGCAGAGAGGGGCTGATAACAGTTGACAGTATTCCCTTTGAAGATCAATTGGCAAACTCCAAAAACCAGCCAGACAAGTTTTGCTTGAGAAAACCAAATAGCCAAAGACTATTTTCCTGGAGATGCAAAATGGTAACCAATTCACCCTTTGTGAAGTCATCGGTTTACAATCCCTGCTTGCTATGCATTTCCTGGAGACCATTTGTTTTTTGAAAATCTGATTTTGCTGAGTATGACCTTGTGGATTCCAAAGAAAATGTAATCGCTCAACCTGACCCCCCTCCCTTACCTAAACTAAGGTATAAGACCCCTCTCCTCCCTCCCCGGGGTGCTCAGCCTGGGAGTGTTAGGCTGCTGAGTTGTGCCAGCGCTAATAAATAAATCTGCTACTTCCTAAAAACAGCCTTGGTGTCACGGCCTCTCAGTGTTCCCACTACAATTATGAATATAATCACATGCCCTTATTCTTTGGAAAACTGTTCAAGTATTGACAGACCTCAAGCCTAATCACTAGACTGTATTTCTACTATTGTGTTTATCACAATGGATTGCCAGCTTGTTTAAATACCTGACTCTCTCATGAGATATGAGACTGTAAGATCCTTGAGGGCAAGGTCTACATTTTTAAAAATTTTATACCCAAAGTGCTCAGGAGTTATGGTGATTAATATATCCATACTTACCCCAATCTTCCTTAAATAAATGGCTTTTGTTTCACAGAATTTGGAGAATAAACAAGGCCTTGTATTTTAAGTTTCTTTCCATGGAATCTTTAGGAGCACTGAAGGTGTTTCTCACTTTAGCAACTAAAACACTGAGAATTCCATCTATCCAGCACAGTAATTCAAGAACTGAAGACTCCCTGTGGGAATACAGACCTTCTGCCTGCTCCATGACTGTGGCCCTAACCCTTGGAAAGTACTGTTCTAAAAATCATACTCAACAGGTTTTCTGAATCTAGATTATTAAAAATATTCCTGGTGTTTATAAACTCTCAAATAGAGTGTGTGTACTTAAATTTCTTAATACTGCACATCTGTGTAAATCTGTAAGCAAATAGAGAAGAATGGTAGATGAGAGAATGAAAGTTAATTAATATCCTAAAAAATGCATTTGTATAAATAACAAGTTGCATGAATTTGTATAAATAACATTTTATAGCATACAGAGAAGATTCACTTTTTGTAGGAATTATCTTTTATGTATCAAATTCTGTTCAGTAGGTATTACAGACACCATGGCTGCATAACACATGACCCCCAAATTTAGCTGTGTATAGAACAACCATGTATTATGCTCTTAGACTATGATTCTGGAATTTGAGCAGAATACAATGGATTCACCTTTTCCTGCTGATGTCAGGGGCTTCAGCTGGAAGACTAGATTCTCAGGACTGAGAGTGCTTGAAGAATTGTTAACCCAAGTATCTGGCAGTTGATGCTGGCCTTGGGCTGGGAGCCTCAATTTCTCTCCATGTGTGTCTTTCCACATGGACTCTCTGAGTGGGCTACTTTGGGGTTTTTTCCATAGTATGATGACTAGATTCCAAGGACAAGGAGGGGGCGGAGAGCGGGAGGGAAGAGAGAATGGGAAGGAAAGCTGGAGGGAGGCAGAGAGACAGACAGAGAGGTGGGGGGAGAGGGAGAGAGGGAGGGAGGGAGGGAGAGACAGAGAGGCAGAGAGAGAGATAGAGACAGAGAGAGAGGGAGAGGGAGAGAGGGAGATAGAGGGAGGGGGAGGGAGGGAGAGAGAGAGAGGCAGAGAGGCAGAAAGTGGGGAAGGGAAAGAGAGAGGGAGAGAGAGAATGAGCCTGGAGAGGCCCCATTATTTCTTATGACCTAGCCTAGCAAGGCATACCTCCTGCATTATATCTATCCAGGTAGTCACAAAGTCCCACTCAGTTTCAAGGGGAGGGAAGATAGACTCCAGGTGATAAATGACCAGGTTCTGAAAGAACATGTGGGACCAGAAATATTGCTATGACAATTTTTGAAAATAAAATCTGCCACATAGGAGTTGGTAGTTCCGTTTTATAGATGAAAAACTGAGGCACAGTATAAATGGTTCTTTATATCTCCACAGCTGGTGAGTGGCAGGGTTGATGCTTCAATCCAGTTCTTGTTACTTAATGACATGTTTTTGCTACTGTGTGAGTGTCAAACCTTCACACATACACTGCACTTATGTCAAGAGGTGAACGACTTTCAATGAGTTATATTTTCTTCCTTCAATTATAATTGGCACTTAAAATATAACTATGAAGCCTGTTTTCAAACACTGCATTTTAAACTGAGAGCATTAACAAGAGCAAATTATAACAAAATTACAAGTTTCCCCTGAACTACAAGCAGAAGACTTGTAAATTTTATATTTTAAAGCAATTTCAGTAGAAATTTTGCAGAAAAATTGCAAACAATATTACAAAGAATTTCTGGATCCTTCACCCAGATTCCTCAACTGTTAACATTTTGCCATATTAGCTTTGTCATTCTCTCTCTTTGATACTTTCTAAAACATTTGTGTGTGAGTTGCATATATGATGCTCCTTTGCCCCCAGGACTTCAGTGTGCATTTTCTAAAAGCAAAGACATTCACTTGCATCATCACAGCAGGAAAGTAACTCCCATGCAATACTATTATCTAACATGTAAACCTTATTATGGCTGAAATTCAAATAAGCAGACTCTAGAATAAAATGAAACTTTCTTCAGAAAAAAAAATCAGCAAGTCAATACATTCCCTTTCCTCTTCTCACATAATGGAAAATGTTAGTGTTCAAAGGAGTAACTACAACCATAGAGAGGTTCATGCTACTTTAAGATGTCAAGTTTTTTTAAAAAAACAAATAAACAAGGCTAATTTATTTAGGAATTATTTTTCACTGCATGGGTTTGCTTTTGTTAATAATCCCTTTCTATGTCAACAAGTTGGGAATGTAAGACTTCTAACCTTTCTAGGATCCAAGTGAAAGTTAGCAGTGTAACTAACAAAGAACCTCCTTCAAGTTGCAACAATAGCTAATGGAACAGCAACTAATGGAAGTAATAAAAGTAACTGTAGCTAATGAAGCTAATGAATGTGGAATGAAACCATAGCTAATAAAAAGAAACTCCTTCTAAGCTGCAGTTATTGGGCTGATTCAATGTAATACACATCACAATATAATATACATCACAATGTAATATACAGTATAATGTAATATACATTACATTGACTGTATCCCTGTCTGGATTGTTGTAAATATTTAATTCCTCTTCAAGGGATTTGATTAATGAATGAATGGAACTATAAATTAATAATTAAGCACTAAATCAAATAGTTAAAGCAAGAAAGGGAGAGGAGTAAATATCAAGAGTAAAGTTGGGAAATGGAAGTAAAATGTAGAGAAAAAAAGTTTAGAAGAAAAATTTAGAAATGAAAAAGAGAGGACAGGCTCGGTGGCTCAGCCTATAATCCTGCGCTTTGGGAGGCCGAGGTGAGTGGATTGCCTGAGCCCGTGGGTTCGAGACCCGCCTGGGCAACTTGGCGAGACCTCATCTCTACAATAAAAATCAAAAAATTAGCCAGGCGTGGCAGTGCATGCCTGTAGTTCCAGCTACTTGGAAAGCTGAGGCGGAAGGATTGCTGGGGCCCAGCAGGTCGAGGCTGCGGTGACTGGGAGCGGCCACTGCACTCCAGCCTGGGTGACAGAGTGAGACTCCAACTCAAAAAAGAAAAAAGAAAAAAAGAAAAAGAGAAAAGTGAGAAAGAAAAAAGAGAGGATTGGGTGATATGTTCTGGTTTGTTCCATAGTTTATATACAGATGAACGAATGAGTGCAGCAATAGGAGTTAATCTGCAAGGCAGCGGTGTGAGAAAGACAAAGAAACTATCGTTCTGGGTGTCTCATTATAGTCCAAGAAAAATAACCTGTACACTGGCACCTGAGCCTCAGAGGCTTATTTCTTGCCCTAGGGAAGAGGGAAAAACATAAGGACTTGGTATTGCTCAAGCAAACATTTAATAACAGGCTTTCTGCAGTAACTTGCCAGATAAGCAGACATTGACACCCTTTGCAATGCAGTGAGTGCTCAAACAGCTTCAATGAAGCATTATTGATGAGTTTGGTGCTGTGAAACTTCAGCAGTCCTTAGAACTTTAAACCCTAAATCCATCCAAGTTGCTGCAAAGTCCATATGTTTATCCTTCTTTATGGCCACATACTATCCATATCCATTGTGTATATGTTCATTTTTTTGAAATTAGAGTTGATCATACTCAGTGATTTATCACAGAAACAAAGAACTGTGTTCCATATGTTCTCACTCATAAGGTGATCTTGAACAATTATAATGCTATAAGAAAGTGATTGGCAATAGTGGAAAACTGTCAGGGGAAGGTGGGATGGGACTGGCAGTTGGGGGAAACTGCTAGGGGAGAGAGGGGCATACCTCATCAACAAGGGTACCTGCATAATCAACATTCGTATATCTAACCCTGAATTGTACCCTACATCTGAAAAAAAAAAAAAGCCGGGCTCGGTGGTTCAGCTTGTAATCCCGCGCCTTTGGGAGGCTGAGGTGAGTGGATTGCCTGAACCCGCAGGTTCGAGACCCGCCTGGGCAGTGAGATCTCATCTCTACAATAAATCAAAAAATCAGCCGGGCATGGTAGCGCATACCTGTAATTCTGGCTACTTGGAAGGCTGAGGTGGAAGGATCGCCAGAGCCCAGCATGTCGAGGCTGCGGTGGCCGGGAGCGACCACTGCACTCCAGTCTGGGCGACAGAGTGAGACTCCAACTCAAAAAAAAAAAAAAAAATATTTAGACCTGGCAGAGTCTACTGGAAGTCCCAGAAATACTGGTATAATTTTTGTTTCTTCAGGATTAAGACATTAAACTTGTCTTCATTATGAACTGGAAAAAAAAATAGAGTAACATAAAAGTCATTTCAAAACTATCTTGGACATGTCACATTTTATAAGGAGACTTAGGCCATTTGGGGTAAGCTAATATGAGATGCTAATATAATTTTTACCTATTGACTTCTTCCTTGGTATCTCCAGCCTTCTTGAGCATCAGATTTTAGGTCCCAAACTGCCTGCTCAGCCCCTTCACCTGCCTCAAGCTCAACATATTCCAAAGCAAATGGATCATTTTTCTTTCAACTTGGCTCCTCCCTAAGTGAATTTCCCACTTCTGTTGAGGTCACCACCATTCTCTTCATTGACAGGGTTGTCCTTGACAACTCCCTGTCCTTCAGTCCCACTGTGACCTGGCCTTGTATAATAGATTCTATCTTTGCAATGTTTCTATTTATCATTACTCACCTAGGAAAACAGTGAAAATAACCACCATGTTAGAGATTTTTTTGATATCACAAGCAGCCTCTTCAGGACACTTCCACTGTCTCCTCTCAGGGACAGGTCTTCATTCCTTAAATTTTCTTTTATCTGCCTGTGAAATTGTTAAGAATTAAAAGAAGAAGAAGTAGAAGGAGGAGGAAGAGGAGGAGGAGGAGGAGGAGGAGGAGAAGAAGAAGAATTATTATTAAGAGAAGAGGCCTTGCAAAGTGGGCAAAAGATATTAAGAGACACATCTCAAAAGAAGACACACAAGCAGCCAACAGATATATGAAATAATGCTCAGCCTTACTAGTCATCAAAGAAATGCAAATTAAAACCACACTGAGATACCACCTAACTCCAGTCAGGATGGCCATCATCAGTAACTCAAAGGACAACAGATGCTGGAGAGGAAGCAACGAAAAAGGAACACTTCTACTCTATGGGTGAGAGTGTAAACTAATACAACCCCTGTGGAAAATAGTTTGGCGATTCCTAAAAGATCTAAAAATCAACCTTCCATATTGCCCCCCAATTCACCTACTGGGAATATACCCAGAGGAACTCAAATCACTCTATGAGAAAGATACCTGCACACACATGTTTATTGCAGCATTATTCACAATAGTAAAAACATGGAACCAATCTGCTGCCCATCAAAAGAGGAGTGGATTAAAAAAAATGTGGTACATATACACAATGGAATATCATGCTGCCATAAAGGACAAAATTAAAAACTTCACATCAACTTGGATGGACTTAGAGTCTGTAATACTGAGTGAAGTGTCGCAGAAACAAAGAACTGAGTATCACATATTCTCACTTATAAGCGGACCTTGAACAGCTATCATAATACTGTAAGAAAAGGATTGGCAGTAGTGGGAAACTGCCAGGGTGGAGAGGCACACCTTATCAACAAGGGTACTTGCATAATGAACATTTGTATACTAACCCTGAATTGTACCCCACATCTTTAAAATGAAAATTTTTTATAAAAAGGAAGAAGAAGGCCTCTTCACCCCTAGTTCCTCAGAATCCTGATGTAACACCTGACTTACTAAAGGGATGTTTTTAGAATGAAAACAGGATCTGCATTATTTATATATCTGTACTAGTTAGGGAAGTTTAACTCCCATGACAAACAACCCTAACATCAGCAGCTTGAAGCAAGAACCACCTTTATCTCTTAGCTCCGCTGTTTTCCAGAGATTCTTGAGTTGTCATGGCCAAGCCCGGAAGGGACTACATTACTTCTGTTCATGGTATTCATGTTCTCTTGGCCAAAACTCAATCAGAAAGTCCCACACAACTGCAATGGATACTAAGAAATGTAGTCACACAGGAAATAAATTGGGAGATCTAGGAGATCGTCTAACCGGTGTCTAGCATACTAACTTTCTAACTCTACTTGCTTGCACTTATAATAATCATCTTGTGAAGTGTCTTTCTGCTAACAGTGACATCGTAAACCACTGACTTCACCCTCATTTATTCCCACTGAAACCTTACCACTGACCGGTGTGACCGGTGCCACAGCCTTGAGGGTCCCAGAGAGAGCAGCGAGAGATTAAGAATGGCATAGATGTAAAGACAGAAAGAAAAGCTGGGGCCAGGTGGGCATTTTCCTCTGATGGAGGAGAAATGACCCCAAACTAGCTCAGCACATTTATTTTATAATCAAGCATAAGGCAAGTTGGAAGGGATTCAAGGACTGTGAGAGAGCCATAAACGGAATTATGTTGCTACCTAAAAGGCGGCTGTTACGCAGTTTTCTTCTTGTAGCTACGGCTTTATCTGTACTATGTGCACCCAGATGTGTGGGCATCTGGGACACCATTTCGTGTAGCAGGCTGCATCCCTCACAGCCTGCCTTTGGCTAGGATGCAGAGCATCCAAGTGAGACCTTGCCTATGAGCTTGGGGCCATTAAGTGAGAACTTGCCTTCGCTTGGGGCCTTCAAGGCCTGCTACAGCGACAGTGCTCATCTACTCCCCATATCACATCTGCTCCCGACAAAACCTCATTCTGGGAGATTTTAAAAACTGTTTTCCTTAGGTTGCCTGACCCTGAACCCTGAGCATAAACTGGTTTTGTCCATGAGTAAAGCAATTGGAGCCCATCAGATTTTCTTTCTGGGAATTTTGAAATCAGAACCATGAGACAGTCAGTCAGTCTCTGATGGAATTTGTAACCTGTGAACGCAGAAATTTTAAGGCACCCATCTTTTACTAATCCTGCGTAATGAGGAGAGAATATGTCTACAGAGAAAGAAAAAAGGAATAAACATTCAGGTAGGAACTTGGATGAGAAACAGGAAGGGAAAAGATATCAGAGAGCTGTCTGACCCCAGCTTCTGTTCCTTCCATAGGCTGACTACTTTCTCTACTCCTGCCTGTCCCCTTCTGTTGAACAACATTTTTAACACATGGAAAAGATACAAATGAATCCTACCCAAGACGATCCCATACCTAATTTCACAAAGAATTTGAAGCAGGCCAAAATGAGAACCCATACAATAAAGTTGGCTGGAAAAGTAACAGAGATTTTAGTCACAGTTGCTATGTTAGTGGAGGATCAGATTTTACTCAAAACTTCCTGGAAGATGAAAATTATTTTTTAAAAAAGAGTTCTGAGACTGGGTACAGTGGCTCACACCTGTAATCTCAGGTGTGATTTGGGAGGCTGAGGAGGGAGGATTGCTTGAGTCTAAGAGTTTGAGACCAACCTGGGTAACACACCAAGACCTTATCAGTACAAAGATAAAAATTAGCTAGGCATGATGAGGTACGCTTGCAGTCCCAGTTACTTGTAAGCCTGAGGCGAGAGGATTGCTTGAGCTCAGGAGCTGGAGACCAGCCTGGGCAACATAACAAGACCTAGTCTTAAAAAAAAAGCAAAACAAAACTTTACATTTCTCTTAATTTAGTTTTTTTCTCTTAATTTTAGAAAAACCAGAAAATACACACCTTTCTTTGGGGAGTGAAACTCTGTGAGGATTACGACCTAAGAGTAACTTCTTAGGCAGATAAAAATGATTCTTGAGGCCGAGTTCACAGTCTTTCCTCGAGCCATCCAGACTGCCAAAAACAAACCTGATTTTCACATGTAAAGGTGAAGAGCAATGCTGGGAACCTTAGAACAAAATTTGAACATCCATTATAGGTATTATATCAGCCCTTATGAGATAATTTGTAATGGCCTTGACCTCCCGTTGTACGATCATATCCTCCGTCGTTGAACCTAGTATCCCTTCCCTCCCCCCCCATCCCCTGCATTCCCATTTGGCTGGCATATCATTTTTTGTGTTAGAATTCTTGACTTAGTTCTATTCTCTCTAGAATGTAAGGCACCATGAGTTCAGGGATCTTGTTTGTCTTGTTCACTTCCTTGTTCCCATGTCCTGAAACCATTGCAGATAATAAATACTGATTGACTAAGTGAATGAATGAAACAACGGAGGGAAGTAGAGATGGCTGAGTGCAAGAGAACAGAGACTAGGCAGGATTGCAGTAAGAGGAACCTGTGGAGATAGCAGTGTGAGGTATGAGGAAGGCAGGTGAGAGAAAAGGGAATTTACTCTTATTTTAAATTTTTTATTTTAAAGATGTGGAGTACAATTTAGGGTTAGGTACACAAACATTCTTATGCAGATATCCTTGTTGATGAGGTGTGCCCCCACTTCCAGCAGATTCTCACTATTACCAATCCTGTCTCCCCAACCCTTCCCCCCAGCAGTTTCCCACTACTGCTAATCCTTTTCTTGTACCATTACAATAATTGTTTGAGGTTCGCTTATGAGTGAGAACATGTGGTACTCAGTTCTTTGTTTCTGTGATAGATTACTAAGTATTATAGCCTCTAAGTCCATTCAAGTTGATGTGACATTCATAATCTTGTCCTTCTTTATGGCTGTATAATATTCCACTGTGTAGATGTACCACATTTTTTTCATCCAGTTCTTTTTCAATGGGCAGCATGGTTGGTTCCATATTTTTGCTATTGTGAATAATGCTGCAATAAACATATGTGTGTAGGTATCTTTTTCACAGAGTGACTTGAGTTCCTCTGGGTATATTCCCAGTACAGAGATTGAGGGGTCATATGGAAGACACATTACCAGACTGATTTCCACAGAGGTTGTATTAGCTTACACTCCCATCAACAGTGTATAAGTGTTTCCTGAGAAAATGAAATTTTAATAAGTATTGCTAAGAGTGATATAGTTGGATCCTTGTATTATCATTTAAAAAAACACAGAGGTCATTTAATTTTCAAAAGCCATTTATGGTTACTGTACTCTGTTTCCTCGACTGCTCCATCCTTTAGAAAGTTTGTCAAGTGAGTTCCATCTCAGGTTTGCCATTTTATCTGGTTTTTCATGACATTCAGATGTCACTTAATTCATTTTATTTGTCATTTTGGGGGCACATGTCATGTGCATTAGATTCTAGGGAAACAAGCGTGAATAAAATCATACTCCTGCACTCACATAGGGCCATGGCGTCAGTAAACTAGTAGTATAGGTCAAGCCCTATGTGAGTACAAGGGAGTGGGCCCTAGCAGTTGGCTGTGGACGTGTCATGCTTCAGCTTCTTAGAGGGAACCACCTCTGCAAAGTCATAGAGGTGAGAAGGAAGCTACTGGTTTCGAGGAACTGAAAGCATGGGGTCATGACTAGATGACAAGGCGTAAACATGAAAAGGGTGGGAAAAGAGGCTGGATTACCCTTAGATTTTTAAGTAGCGGAATACAAATGACTTCTTTGTGTTGCACTCTGGCAGAGGAACAGAGGATGAATCTGTGATATTATGAAATATATATTTGGTCTTCTTTCCCACTTCCTGGCATGCAACTCTTAAACCTTGGAATCTCCAACGTAATAGATGTAATCTTCAAAGTAATAATGTCTCATAAACATGATTTGACAAATGGCTGGCAGTCCCTAGGTGGCTTCAGGTTGGGGACTGGTCATCAAGAAGACTAAGGTAGGATTAGAGAGTTGGGACTTTCTGTCCCACCCCACAACCTCCAGGGAGGGGACAGGGGGTGAAGGTGAAATTGATCACCAATGGACAGTGGTTTAATTAATCATGCCTTGTAGTGAAGAGTCCTTGAAAATCCTGAAAGGCAGAGTTCTTGTAGCTCTTGAATAGCTGGACACAATAGGTTCCTAGAGCATGGCGCATGTGTACCCCTGCCCATGTGCCTTGCCCTATGCATGTCTCCATCTATATCCTTTGTATTATTATTATTATTATTATTTTGAGTCAGAGTCTCACTCTGTCACCCAGGCTGGAGTGCAGTAGTAAGCTCATGGCCACCGCAGCCTTGATCTGCTGGACTCAGGAGATCCTTCTGCCTCAGCCTTCCAAGTAGCTGGAACCACAGGCATGTGCCACCACAAACGGTTAATGTTTTGATTTATTGTAGAGATGAGGTCTCACCGTGTTGCTCAGGCTGGTCTTGAACCCCTTGGTTCAGGCAATTCTCTCACCTCTGCCTCCCAAAGTGCTGGGATTAGAGGTGTGAGCCAACATGCCATCCCCAGGTTGTTTTACCTGTGCTGTCTATAACTCGAGGTTCGCATAATCTCCTCCTAGAATTTGGTTAATTGGCTAGAGTGGCTCACAGACCTCAGGAAAGCACTTTACTTACATTTACCAGTTTATTACAACAAAAAATAATATAGCCGGGCATGGTGGCTCACACTTGTAATCCCAGCCCTTTGGGAGTCAGAGGCAAGAGGATTACCTGAGACAGGGTGTTCGAGCCCAGCCTGGGCAACTTTTGAGACCTTGTCTCTACAGTAAATCAAAAAATCATCTGGGCGTAGTGGCGTGTACCTGTAGGTCCAGCTACTTGGAAGGCTAAGGTGGAAGGATCATCTGAGTCCAGCAGGTTGAGGCTGTGGTGGCTGTAAGTGTGCCATTGCACTCCAGCCTGGACAACAGAGTGGGACTCTGGACTCAACAGACAGAAAGACAGACAGACAAGACAAAACACAAATGCTGGGGCATGAGATTAGTATCAGAAGTGGGGGAAATCTTGTGAAACTGAACCTTCAACCTGTGAGATCTGACACTGTCTTCAGGCAGATAGCATCAGAATTGAATTGGAGGACACCCACCTGTGTCCACTGCAGAACTAGTTTATTGCTTGGTGTGTGGGGAAATGCCCCCACATATCTGGTGTCTGAAATGTGAGAGCTAAGAAGGAGAAATTGAATTTAATTTTTTCCTCAATATTCTCAGGATCACAACTATGTTTCTTAAAGTGTACTCCCAGACTGTTAGTATCAGCATTGCCTGGGAACTTGTTAAGAAGGCCAGTTCTCAGGCCCATGGAAGACCCATTGAATCAGAAACTCTGAGGCATGAGGTCCAGTAATCTGTATTTAACAAGTCCTCCATGTGTTGGTGCACACTAAAGTCTGAGAACCACTGAATTAGAACAAGGGTGAGATTACACACAAGAAGACCTGATAGGAAGTTATAATATACCTGGTGAGAAACAACGAGGTTATCAGTTAAAGTACTGACTCTGGTAAATAGACAGATTCAAGTGTTTCTGATGGCCAGATAAGTCAGCATGGTAAGGACATCACAGCTGAGTAAGTTATCACTTCTGAGAGAGGAAAAGGAATAGTTGTTGATAGAGGACATAATAATGACCTGTGACTTGCAAATATATCAGATAGATGGAATTAGATGGTGGGAGGAATGAGTCAAGTGAAGTCCTGTAACCAGCCACCCGAGGACTGCAGCGTCTCTTGCTCTGACTCCATATCAATGCTGGCCATGTGAGTAAAATCATGCCTAAGAAATGCCCCCAAATGATATCCTTGTCTTATTTCACAAACGAAGAGAAACCTCATACTTCAGATTCATACATATATGCCAATATACCTTCCAGATATCTAAACAACTCGGAATCTAAACAATTCTTTGCCATAAAGATCGATTTATGGTAAACTCAACAGCCATTTCCCCTCTTCCTATATCAGAAAATTAATTTTGTTCTGTGTAGCTTGTGTCCAGGGTTCAGGGTGTGAATGATGACTTGAGAAGTCACCCATAGTGACTCTGCTTCTCTTTGCCTTTGATAAGGATGAGCATGTGATTTAGTTCTAGACAATGAAGTGGAAGGGTAGATAAATTAACTGGGGGCTCCTGGAAAGGTTTTTCTTCCTTGTCTAGGGAGTGCAATTCTTTTTGCCACTTTTTCCTTTAGTGCGTTGGATGGTGCCATGTGGAGTGGTGCTTGAATGAAGGAACAAACCTGAGAAAGAATGGATGGCAGCACATAGAGGCTGGCAGAACAGAGATTAAAACGAACTTGTTGCCAAAAACGGTGGCTCACACCTGTAATCCCAGCACTTTGGGAAGCCGAGGAGGGATGATTACTTAAGCTCAGGAATTCAAGACCAGCTTGGGCAACATAGCGAGACTTCATCACAAAAAATAAAAAAATTTAGCCAGGCATGGTGGTGCGTGCATGTAGTCCCAGCTACTTGGTGGGAGGATACTTGACCCTAGGAGTTCAAGGCTGTAGTGAGACATGATTGTGCCACTGCACTCCAGCCTGGGAACAGAGTGAGACTCCAACTCAAAAACAGACACAACAAAATGAACTTGTTCTGAGTCAAATTTTGACCCTGCATCTTGTCTGTAAGCCATTCTTAGTTGTGCTTTTAGATACTTACAGTCAAAAGCATTCCTGAATATGTGCATTTCTCTGGGCAACTGCCAGGACTAACCTCAGCCTGCCTCTCATCCCTGTTTAACCAGCCCTGGTATCTATATTTCTCAGCCTCACTTGGAAATCTGATACCCATTCTGCTTTGCAAACCTCTTAATCTGGCCCAACCCTTTCCTACATTCTCTAACTTTATCTCTGTACACTCTGAAATCCAACTGCTGTCAACTGAGGATTTCTTTGTATTCTCAACCTCTTCATCTTCTTGCTCCAACTGGTTATCCCCAACATCTGCTTTTTCTGTAGTAATTTGGAGTCCAGTTATTTTTTCTCCTGTGTGGGCATTCCA
The DNA here is from genome assembly GCF_000164805.1 of Carlito syrichta. Taxonomy (NCBI): domain Eukaryota; kingdom Metazoa; phylum Chordata; class Mammalia; order Primates; family Tarsiidae; genus Carlito; species Carlito syrichta. Next base: position 624,351 of record NW_007250883.1, on the reverse strand, counting down.
CAGTGCCGGTGGGGTGGGTGGCTTCCTTGTTCTCCACTGTTATTTCCACTGACTGCTGTTTGTTTCCTGGCAATCACAGTTCGCTGAGGTGTATGTAGTACATGGCCTCAGACTTTACCACACATTTCTGCCCTGAGTTGCCACCTTTTATTAAATTCCAGGATACTTCTCCACATTCTTTGATAACTTTAGCCACTGCATTACTCTTCTCTCCACCATTTTCCCTACTACTGTTATTTTTGATATCTTCAACCCATTATGTCCATCCAACACTTGGGCCTGTTATTTCCTCGACACTCAAATTCCACAATCTTGTTCTCCCTCCTACTCAGTTGTAACCATGGGGAGGAGGAGAAATCAACGGGATGTGGCCAGAAGGTATCTGTCTAGACTCCTAACCCTAGCTCTCCTTTGAACTATACTGTGGAGCCTTCAGAATCAGTCAATATTTATGGAGAAATCAACTCTAATGTCCCTGTAGACAGTAATAGCTGACTCTAGTAAAGATAACTGGGTATGAGTTGCTTTTGTGATTGTTTGAAGGTCGAGGTATCTTGGGGAGAAGTATTATGGAGGAAAAAAAATCAACCTTCATAAATGTCAGCATAAAACGCCATTCAAAACAAGTATAAAAGGTTAATGGCATCTTGTTTTGAGTGTTTCAAAATACATTATCAGACACAATAGAAGTTACAGACATGCTCCTCATGAAAGAGCAAAAATAATTAACCAAACCTATTTAAATATATGAAAAAATATCCTGTGAATGAAGCCAGAATGTTTTACTTTAGGTGCTCAAAACACACCCACGTATCCCAGAACAGTGGGTCCTTTTCAGACATGTGAACATTCAGTACAATCATCAAAGTCACCACTGAACACTTAAATCAGCAGAGGTCAGGAAGGGGAAGAGATTATCCAGTAAAAAATTGTGGCAAAGTGCTTTTTTAGAGAGACATTGATGGAGTCATACATTTTCTAAGGAACTAAGTGAATACCCAGAAGACAAGTTCAGATATGCCAAGGCATCTCAAGACAAAGGCTGAATACTGATCTTGGGTCGTGATGTCTCTCTGGTAACTATGGTGAAGCTGGATGAGCTTAAACACTACGTGGTGGAAATTCCTTGAGAATGAATCAGTAATGAATCCTTTTCCTTTGGTGAAGTTGGGCTGAAATACTTCAAAGTCAGATTTGGAAATCTATGCTCGAAGACTTCAGTAACAGAAGTTTTAGTTAGAGTTGATTAAAGAAAAAGTTTCAGCCCCTCATTTCCAAGGAAAAAAAAAAAAGAAAGAAGGAAGGGAGGGAGGAGAAAGCAAGTAAAATACCATATAATAAATACGAAGACCTATACATGTTGAGAGCAACCCAGACTTCCAGAGGGAACTGGCCGTGTTAATATGCAGGCGGGTTCTGTGTGAGTTTATTCTCACTTTTCCACGCTGGAAAAGGTGAAGTTGTTCACCATTGTGGACAAAATGCTATAAAAATATATATCTGTTGCTATTTAAGACAAAGATAAAAAGATGAGCAAGCATAAAGTGATTTCACAGTGATGGATATTTGCGATATTAGCATTTAAAATTGTATACAGAATTCAGTTACTTCTTTGGACAAGGTGACACATGTTCAAGCTCTGAAAACACCTTTCATGGTTGGGGAAGGCACAGAGCAGAAGAAATAGGTGTGTGTATCTGCATGGACACGTGTGTATGGAGGGCGAGGGGCATGTAAGGGGAAACACTATTGGCCAAACAAACATGAGCTAGAAAAGATATCAAATTATTCTGGGAATGTGTCAGAGAAAACTGCTACTCCTACTATGACAGAAATACTTCTGACTGAGGGGAAAATGTCTACTGGTCTGCTGATGTGAGGAAGAATGAATCTACTTACTGCTTCCCATTTGCTTCCTTTCCCACAATAGGTTGCCATGAAAAAAAAAAAATCTTTCTTTACATATTTTTTACATATTAAGACACTACACAGAGTTGCAACTTGAGAATAAGAGTAATGCTTGTTAGGTTCACCCAAAGAAAAAACAAAGTTTTTTCCAAACTTCAATTACAATGACTTTTCCTTTCACACAGAAAAAAAAATTCTTGCATGACCAAAACCAACTTAAAAGTACTGATTTATTTTAAAATTTCATAAAACATATCCTTTCTCCATAATGAAAAGTCTAGTTTCTGTTCTGTCCTGTCAGAAGCAGCCTTTATTTTTGTTTGGGTAGTTTTTATCCTTGGAGACATTGCCCCCTGCTGCAGCATACGCTTACTTGCAAAAGCATTTTTCACTCAGAAAGAATATGAAGAAAAGATTATTAAAGTGAAAGAAATTTATTTTGGATAATAATATACATATAATTCATTCAATTTAATGCTCATAGTGCATAGTTATGTAAGGTATACAGGAAAACATTAGAAATACCTAAGGATGGAAGTACATAAGCGAAGACATTGGAAATATCCATGAATAGGCTTAGAAGTATCATAAAACAGGGTTCATTAGAAAAGAATAAAAACCATGCAAAAAAAGTTATCTAAACTATGGCAGGCAAGTGCAATCAGTTTAAGTCCTAGTTTCTTGGGTATAAAGCTTATACATAGTCTTTGGATTAAAAGCAATATAAATGAGTGGCTTGGTTGTTATGCCCAAGTTAAAAATCACCTGTAGAAGTGTAGATATTGTTAAGCCACGTGTGATAATAAAACATTCAAGGCCACAGATGGAGGTCATCAACTTACAAAGAGAATACTTAGAGGTAGAGTACATCAAAAATAAAGAAATGCAATAAAGAAAACACCACTGTTGCCTAAATCAGGAAGTCACAAGTGCATAGACATTAAAACAGCAGCTCTACATACAACCATGCATTTCTCTTTTCTCTGTCAAAAAGAATTCACTGTGCATCACCCAAAGATGAGTGAATCAGACGAGGCAATAAACACTGGGCCGTGGTATTAGAGCAAATTTAATTTCCTTTTCACTTTACACACAAGGGGAAAAAGAATACAAAACTAGAAATGCTCATCTTTCCATTCAGCCGCTTTTTTTTTTTTTTTGAGTTGGAGTCTCACTCTGTTGCCCAGACTGGTGCAGTGGCACGCTCCTGGCCACCTGCTGGGCTTCGGCAATCCTTCCACCTCAGCCTTCCAAGTAGCTGGAACTACAGGCGTGCACTACCATGCGCGGCTAATTTTTTTGATTTATTGTAGAGATGAGGTCTCGCCAAGTCGCCCAGGTGGGTCTCGAACCTGCGGGCTCAGGCAATTCACTCACCTCAGCCTCCCAAAGCGCGGGATTACAGGCTGAGCCACCGAGCCTGGCTCAGCCGCTAACTTTTAAGTGTTTGGCACAAAGGGGAGAGGAACATGAAGTTTCATTAGACCCAAGCTTCCAACTTAAAGATTTCATATTTGGGAAGCTAAGAAAAGATAAAGTTCCATATTGTTTTAAAAATTAAAGGCTTAGAGCAGGTTTTAAAAGTTGAGACAAAAAAATTGGTAAGAAAGAAAGTAGTAAAAATAAGATACTGATCAAGATCTCCTGGTTTCTGTTACAGTTTCCTTTTGGTCTTTTATTTTTTCGATTGCATTTTACAGTAGAAATGCAGACCACTTTGGATAGCTATGGCTCAATATTACTGGGTGCCCTTCTCCTAAGACATCATCTTCTTACATTCCACTGAACAGAAAACCATCCCTTCTACCGGCATGAACTTCTGCCCAATGAGACACTTGCTGCAGCAGGAGCACAGAAAGCACTCTGTAGATGCATGCCAGCTGAAATTGTTATAGGTCACCCGCTGCACTTCTGGGTCGATGGCATTGTGGCATCCTTGACATACCTGTTAAGTAACAAAACAAGCAAGAAAAGAGGAGGAGAGGTCAAACCGTAATGGTAACATTTCCGTCTCAGGACAAAGTGTACATGTTTCTTTAGATGATAAATTAAAACTCACAACGACATCCTTAAAAACACACAGCTGAGACTATCCTAGTAGTTAACCTTTATGGCCAACAACTATTAATGGAGGTCTATAAGCTGTGCATTGTGAGGAAGAATAGGAAAAGGCAAAACAGGTGGTTTGGTGTTTGTAAGAGATCTCAATGGTATTCAAGGCAGAAAATCTCACCACCAAGTTCTATAGCAGTGTGCTTGGCTGCAGTGTATTCTATTAGACTGTACATTTGTAATTATCAAGACGTTTATAAGATGATTCTTTCTCACCCATTAAAGCTTTGAAGTGGTAGTTTTACCAGTCCTACCTATGACACATGAGATTATTAACACCACTAATTTATAGACAGTAGTAAATTAAAAGCATGTTCAAAGTAATTAAGGACTCAATTAAAAATACTGATAGTGTTTCAGAATAATGAGTTTGCACTAAAAATATAACTTGTAGTTAATTGGCTTCTACTCTATCATAAGATCAGTCATAATTTATGTGTAATCTAACATTGCAGAGCATTAATACAGTTCCCGTGCCATTCAGTAGTATATGTGTTATGGATCAATGTATACGTCATGCACACACAAACATACACCTATGCAAACATAAATATATCCACATATACATGCACATAATTTTATTCTTAATCAAATATGTATATAAGGAAAATAAATGAATAATCTTCTGGTATTACAGTAGAAAACAGAAAACTTATCAGTTGAGACCTTCAAAACACTGGGTAGTCCATATGCCTTCTTGTTTATACATGTTCTGAATGAATGTGACTACCTAAAGTTTTTGCTTTAAGTATTTCATAACAAGTGAAGAAAACAACAATATTGTCCAGTATAAGATGACAGTGATTAATCTTAAGCAATCTTGGTCTCCTAATGTGACTGTCAGGAATTATGGTGATATCAGGGGGTGGGAACAGGTGGGTTGAGGAGGGTCATTGTGCCTGAGCCTCCTTACTTGAAAAGGCTTCAAAACGTGACTGCTACTCAGTAGGAAAACTGGGTTCAGCAGTGAAATGAGGCCTTGTTACACACATTCATTTCAGACCTGCAGTATACTTTTTGTATTTTTTAGAGCTACATTACTTTTAAATCTCTTAAGTTATATCAATCTGTCTTTCCTAAAAAACAAGAGATACTTTCTTTGCATAATCAATACACTATTCCTGAATACAACAAAAATGAATGTTACAATTGCAAGCACATTCTCAATTTGTAGCTGTAACTTGCAAGCAATTGCTTTTTGTATACATTTTTAAAGCTTTCTAATTAATTTAGAATGTTATCTTACAGTCTTCTATATTTTATATTAATCTTTCAGTGTTTTTATGTTCAACACATAACAGTTGTACATATTTATGGAGATACTATGTGATGTTTCCATACATGTATACATTGTAAACATTTATCATTCTTTTATCATTTCTTTGTGATGAGAACATTCAATCTTCCAATATTTTTAAATTTGTTTGTATAAATATTTTAACTTATTTGTATAAAATACACTCAATGTTAAATTCCCTTGCTTTTAAACCACGACCTATCTTATTTTTCTCTGTCTTATAATAGCATTTGTGAATATTTCTATAATTACTTAAAACAAACATTTTCATCTGCTACAAAAACAGATAGCTACTGTTCAATTACATGTGAAATTAGGAAAAGAATTTAGGTAAAAATATAACTAATGAGCACAAATGGTATAGAAAATTTAGGGTTTGTAGTTCCATAAAATTTCATTTTATTAATAATTTAATCATCATTCACCTCAAATCTGACATATAATCTCAAGTAAAATCTACTGATCTGTAATTCTTCAAAAATCTAAAAGTGGTTCAGGCTGCAGCAAGGGTCTGAAGACTGCAGAACCCTCAGGAAGATGATGCACTTTACCACTTTCTGCCTGGCATTTGACTTTCCTGTGTTTCTTAAACCTTTACTATTTCAGAGAGATCTGATTTCCTTCAATCCTCCTTTCCTCTTTTATTTGTGTACAAGACATGAAATAGTCAATAACACGTGTTATAATGAATTCTCTGGCAGAAGGGTCCTGTGAAATCTCACAGATGTGAATTCTGAGGGTGGCTCTGGAATTCCAGTGACCATGCAAAGACAAACTAGATGCATTTCCTATTTTCCTCCTTCCAGGTATATGATATGTATTTTTTCTCATAAATGTCCTGTTGAAGTTGAGTACTTGGGCTTCAGATGTAAAAATAAGTTGTATTATCTGTCTCTTTCTTAAAAGATCTAAACAGATTAATGCCCTGAACTAGAAAATCTTCAAAACTGTGTATCATGTAGCATGCTGCTTGGTAGTTCTCTTGCTGTTAGCTGGAAGTTGCTCAGGCAATGAATATATATGCTCGTTTTAATATTAAAGGGCAATGGTATATCCCAATTGCAAAGGGCAATGGTATATCCCACTGACGAAGTAAACCTAAAACAAATGATGCTCTACTATACAGCCAAATAATTTGGAAAATCCTTTATTAAAAAAAAAATCCAATCTGTGGTTATTCCCTGCCATTGATTAGATAAAATGTAACAGAGAGGCACTTATGACAGCTAAATAAAGCAGCTTCCTCTGTTTAAACCTTTATTCAATAAATATCTATTGAACACCAAACTATGTTGTTTTGATATTGAGAACAGAACAGAAAAGGAAAAAAAAATCCCTTCCCTCATGGAGTTTATATTTTAGTTCTTGAGATCAAGGCCATATACCTGACAAAAAATAAACATTATGATAACTCTTCTCTGTAGAGAAACTGCTGCAACAATATTCAAAAAAGCAGTTTTTAGCTAAATAATATATCAGGCTACATAGTGATTTAACATCCTATTCTCCAGTTAAAAAGGTACATGGTGACCTCAAAGCAGACGAGAAGTATTAGGAACACAAGTCAGTGACTCAAACATTCTCTAAGTGCAGACACTGAAGATATGGAATAGATTCTAAAAGGACAGGATCTATCCTCCAGCTGTTTACAGTCTAATAGAGGAGACAGATGAATGATGTTACACACACATATACACACCTACCCACCCATAGGGAAACACAGAGAGCCTAGACAGAGAGAATGGTGGAGCTTGGAGCAAGGCATGGTGCCTCATACCTGCAATCCCTGTACTTTGGGAGGCCAAGGTGGGAAGATTACTTGAGCCCAGGAGTAAAGCCTGGCAACATAGAGAGACCATGTCTCTACAAAAAATAAAAATAGCTGGGAGTGGTGGTGCACACATGTCGTCCCTGCCACTCGGCAGGCTGGGGTGGAAAGATTGCCTGAGCCCAGGAGTTCAAGGCTGCAGTGTGCTGTGATCATGTCACTGCACTCCAGCCTGGGTGACAGCATGAGACCCTGATTCAAAAAAAAAAAAAAGGGTGGAGCTTGGGGGTAGAGAATCAGCAAAGGCGTTCTGAAAAATATTAAACCTGAGTCTAAAGAAATAAATGCGTAGGCATAGTCAGGTAAAACAGGGAATGGGAGGATGCATCAGAAAAACTATTCAACAAAAGACAAAGAACACTGTATAAACTAAAATGCTGGCAAACATGTTGTGGAAATGTATGATTTGGGTTGGATAACTAAAGGAAGTAACAGGAGAAATCAGATCTATTAAACAAAGGTTTAACACTTTGCATTTTACCAAGATCATCCTCCATCATTACGGGAGGTGACTTTTGAGAAAGATGAGTGGAAGCAGGGCAGGGAAACCAAATCTGAAGCTACAAGAATACTCAAAATGATAAAAATAAAGGTCTGGAATAGAGTAGTTACTGTCAGGATCTGAGATAAATTGATAAGGTAGAGTTTATAGAAAATGAATGATAATATCTGGACCAATGGATAAAGTGGCACTGACATCAAAAACTTACCACCTTATCTTCATAGTACCATACTCCTGGAACTACATAAATATGCAATTAACTCCTTAGTCAGGAGTCTCCTTTACCTGATAGCTCAGGAGGACCATTAACTAGACTATGTCTTCCTGTATATAAAGAAGTAAAAGTCTATCCTTCTGATATGTCTAGCTTATACACCTTACCATATATGGTCAGCTTTTTACCCTTTATCTACAATACGTATCTCTTGGTCATTATGCAACAGCTGCTCTGTGTAAGAACAGTAGATATAAGAAATGAAAACATATACTCCCACAGTAAGAATTTGAATGCCTAGCCCACACAACTAAATCTAAACATGCAGGTCAAATTTTGTTAAGTCAAATCAATTCAGTGGAGGTCATGGAATAGGCACCTTATAATCTCTAGGTAACAAAAAACTAAGCCCCAGTGGATGGTCCAGTAACATGAACAGGAACCATCACATTCAAATAGACATAAAGAATAGGAACAGCCCCTAGAAACCTTTATTTAAATGAAATCCGATCTGAAGCCACGAGAATAGATCAATTTCTTTCCCATTAAATTTATTTTAAGTGAGGATGTTATTAACAAGCAGCATGTATAACAATGTAAACTGCCCAGGTACAAATCTTGAGGGGGCTCACTGTCAATGTATGTACTGTTTCTGAACTGCTTGGGTTTTAACACCCAATGGTAGGAATCACTTGTTTTCTTTCTACTTAAGAGGAGTGCTTTATGTTTCCCATCTGTAGGAGGCTTAAAGAGAGGCTGAGGCAACCACATCCTTAGAACGCTTCTCACCACAGCGTGATTCTTCACGTAGCAGGGCTTGCACACAGGCTTGTCATTGACCATCACATATATTTCCCCAGCTAGGATGTTGTCACAGTCAAAGCAGCAGAAGTGTTTCAGATGCCAATTCTGGTTTTCTGCCTGGGTATACTCATTGCTGAATATCAGCTGCGAAGGGGATAAAAATAAGATGAATCATGTATTTTCCTTTTTGCTACACATGACAAAGCTGGGTTCTTTAGATAAAAGGAATTTCAGTCTATAAGGATATTAACATACATTCTTCGGGTTTAAAGTTTGAAAATGATAACCTAAAGCTTGAACTTATGTTATCATTTACTTTAGCCCAAATAAATCTTTTATGTTTCTATACAGTCCTTCATTAGTTAACACAAATAACAGACATTCAGAATGAATGATATCAAAAGTTTCTTTTCTTAAACTCCTTTGCATGTAATAAAAAGCAATTGCTGTTTGGTTAGTTCCTGTTGCCTTCTGGGTAAAGGGACCATATGAAGGTATTAAGAGGGTACCTGCATGTGGGTGGTGCAAAGAACATACCTCATCACAGCCAGCACATCGGGGTTTCTCACTGTCACAATAATGTCTGCCACAGTATAGCTTCTCATTCTTCCAGAAATAAATCATGTCAACCAGGAGCTCATGGCAGATGCTGCAGACAAAACAAGCTGGGTGCCACAGTTTATCATAGCCAGCTCTTTCAGCATAGATGGCTGGGTCGCCTTCCTTCATACTCAGTTTGCAGCAATAGCAGGACTGAAAGGGAAGCCACCCAAAACAATCTAGTCATCAGAAGACTGCCATTTCTTATCACTGGCTTCAGGAGAAATTCAGAGAAACAGTTTTCAAAGAAATTATTTCTACTGAAATTACTAATTTGTTCAAGTAGATAATAAAGTATTAATACCACTGTGAAATGGAATCTTTTAACTTTCTTTAGGCTGCTCAAACCCACTTCATTTACCCTATGTATAATAGGGCATTGTTTTCAAAATAAAGTCACTTATGAAAAAAGGCTAATCATAATTTTCACCTCAATTTTAAGTAGTTTTCCTAAAAAATAATTACCTTAGAGCTTATTAGTACTCTTTTTTCAGGATTAAATCTTATTGGTTGATGTGCTAATTGGATCTAACAGAAATATATTATAGTAAGCTTAATTCTTATGTTTGTTCATCTGTATCATAATCGTCTTCTACCTTTGAGTAATTAGCAAAATACTTTAATTTCCCTCTCTAGAAGAAACTTTTCTTAAAAAAAATTTATCTATCGACATAAATTTAAGTCTGAATTTTTTTTTAAGGCATGGCCGGCCTTGTTTTATTTTATTTATTTTTTTTAAGTGAGAAAGTAGGATCTATTGAGAGGACAGAGAAGTTCCCACAGTGGGAGGGGACCTGAAGGGGTTGCCCTAAGTCTGAATTTTAAGCATGTTCTCACAAGCAAAACTGAATTAACCTGAGTATATATTATTCTTATGTATGGGAAAAGATAAGCAATTAACCCCAAAATTATGTTTAGAAACAAGTTCTAGATTAGTATGTTGTCTTCAAGCAGCACATCAATGACAACTACTATCTATACATAAAACATATAATAATCCTTGATAACATATAAGCAGAAAATTGGCTTTAGACAAGTTTTATTTTTTATTTTTTATTTTTAGTTGGAGTCTCACTCTGTCACCCAGACTGGAGTGCAGTGGCCGCTCCCGGCCACTGCAGCCTTGACCTGCTGTGCTCCGGCGATACTTCCACCTCAGCCTTCCAAGTAGCTGGAACTACAGGTGCGCGCTACCACACCCAGCTAATTTTTATTTATTGTAGAGATGAGGTCTCGCCAAGTTGCCTGGGCGGGTCTCGAACCCGCGGGCTCAGGCAATCCACTCACCTCGGCCTCCCAAAGCGCTGGGATTACAGTCTGAGCCACCGAGCCCAGCCTTTTAGACAAGTTTTAAACAGGATGACTCTCTCATGCAAGTCTAAAGTGAATTTTAATTCAATTTATTTCCTGTAACTATTCCCTTTGGGAAACAGATAAGTGACACCAAAAAACAGTTCAAAGAAAGGGAAAGTACCTGTAAAATACACATATTGGGTCAGCAGTGTGACCACTCTACTTACATACTGAGTTCTTTTGCGCTCCGCAGATTTGTCCTCCATGGTCCCCACCGCAGTTGGGGTGCTTCTATCCCCACCAGGGATGTGCCTTTGGTTGAGGCCTTGAGCGTCCATCTCAGAGGGAAGTTTGACATCTCCTACTCCCAGAGCCTCGTTCTTATATTTCTTCACAAACTGCTCCATCTCTTTCACCTCTCTGGGAGACAACTCGTGGCACTTTGAAGGGTCCTGGTCATGTGCAGGGAGCTGCTTTGCCAGTTGCTTCTTCCGATACTGTGCCCCCTCTGAGCCTGCCACTGGCTGCTTTTCCTTGGGTAGCATCTGCATGTACTGCCTGGCCTGAAGCACAAGAGGCCGGTGTTAACTGGGAGACATGCTGGTCATCAGATAGTGTAGTATTTTATAACACACATCAGAAGCAAGTTACTTAACCCTTTTCCAAGAATACTAGCCGGCAGTGTTTGAGGCTGCAGTGTTTACCCTGAGATAACTCACACATTACAGTCCTAACTTTACCTCCAAAGTTTGACAGGAAATAGTTCATTTTTATTATTATTTTCACATCGCTCTAGCATATCAATAGTCTTTGGAAACAAATGACATCATTCTATTTATAGCATTCTATTTTGAGCATTGGTATTTTCATTTACAAAATATAGTAATTCTTTCTCTTTTTTTTAGTAATTTTTTATCACTAAAAATGGCAAATCCTAGAAAATGTGACACTCCTATGAGTGATGTTAACACACAAAGTAAATTATTAAATACTGATCATCATATACATTTCTGTTATATTAGGATCACAGACAAGTTCTGTTTAGAAATAACTCCAAGAACAGTTTTTGTATTTTCTTTTCACATTGAAAACAAGTCAGATTTGCTTCAGCCTCAAAGAGCATGCTTATGTAAAATTAAATGAACGTGGCAGAAAACTATACTTTTTTTTTTCTAGATGAGAAATGGGTTAAGAAAGAAGTGAACTTTGCCGAATAGTAACAATTCATCCTCATAGTCCAATAGTAACAATTCATCCTCATAGTATAAATAACTTGGGATGTTAACACATTCAAAATTGGTATACTAAATAGATTTAGTTGGGTAAAAATAAACACATTTTTCTCTATGAAATTATTTTTTTTCCAGTCTGTAAAAAGATCTGGGTTACTACTGTTTATTTGAGCTAAATAAATGTACAATTCAAAGGAATTAAAACGTTTTAGGCAAACATGTTTAGAATGGCCTATGAATCAGCAGCATTTTTATCATATAAAAATGATATAATCACAGGATTCACTTTAATGATTTATTAATCAATCTTCTTAAAAGACTTTCAAATGTTTCATCTGATGGAAGGAGCTTGATACAAAACTGCATTTTTTTTGGTCTTATGTAGTAAAAGAAATATAATGTTCATCATGTTTTTCAGTTAGTTTTAAACAATGGCAGAAATTCAAGAGTAAGTTAGAAGAGTTACTAGATTGATATAAAACATCTGATTTTCATCTAATTATTAAGAATGTTAGACTATTTCCTCAAAAAGGTAAACATATCTAAATAGTCACAAGAATTTTATGAGGTATCTATTAATAGGCTTACTTTCAAAAGACTGTAACAAGAGTTAGGAGTCAAGGTAATGGGAACCCTGGAAAAATAATAGATCTGTATGAAGTTGATTAAGTCACTAAAGGAATTTCCCTAAATAAATAGATCAGAACTTCAATAAATGAACTCTCCTTTCCCTAATCACTTACCAATGCCTGATTCTGGACAGGAGGAGCCCATTCGTAGGTAACTGTATTGATAGAGACATTCTTCTTGGCAGCAACTGGATTGGTCAATATCATAACATTGCGTTTATACATGGGAATTCCATCTGACTTTAGTTTTGCAATTAGGGTGGTATACTTGGTGTCTTCAAAAAGTTTCCCCACTTTTCGATCCTCTTCATTGCTCAAAAGGACATCATGCTCTTCTTGGCCACACTTGCAGTTACGACATATTTTTCTATAATTTGAAAATAAATAGGAAATGATTAATTACATCTAATCAATAATTATGTTCATTCATATTCTATATAATGGTATGCAAAGGTTAGCCTTTTTCTTGGAGAGGGAAAAAGCAAGTATCCATAAATTTAAGAAAGAATGAAATATAAAAACATATCTTTGCTCTATAAGACTTTGAAAAGAGGTTGCAATTAAAAAATACACACTTAAAGGAGCATGTCTGAGCATAACCCTATCTGGTATTCCTTATGTTCTCACCAGATAAAATAATTATTAACAAGTAAATAAAAATAATTTGTAAATTATTAATTAAAACCACAAAAATGAGATGTAAGTTTTTATATTTTATTTAAGCAAGACGTTTCGTATTGCATGTTAACCTTTCCCAATTTTTTTTTTAAGTGAGAGATAGGGAGGTTGATATAACTTCTCCTATCAAAGACCATAATCCTAGATTTAGGTTTGCAGCTTTTCTCATTGTCTTTCAATTTATTTTGTCCCCCATTCTTCCCCCTCTTTTTCCTTTCTTTCTCTTTACTCTCTCTTTCCCTTCTTTTATTTCTTCAAACACTCACTGACCACCTACCATGTGCTCCATTAATGTATAACAAGACAGTTAAATGAAAGTCTTTGTCATCATGGTGTTTCTTCTAGTTCAAGGATACTACCTTCCCTCTTCCTCGCTCTGGTCTAGCACATAGCCAGACATTCATTCATGCAACATACATAAATAAGTGCTCATATGCCAAGCAATATACTTGATACTGGGACACAGTGTTACAGAAAAATCGGCTCAGTCTCTGACTTCCAGTAGGGAGATGTCTGGTGTGGAGACAGACATTAATAATCGCACACATACATTATTGCGTTTCTCATTTTTAAAAAAAGTATAAGTTCCCTTGAGAGGGTCTAATTTTGACTTGGAGCTAGTGAGGAAAGGACTCCAGAAGAAGGTGACATTTAGGTCGAGATCTGGACAATGAGTACAACATAGGCAAGAATTGTGCATGTGGGTGTATATTTGTGGAGGGGGAAAAAAGAAGAAAAGCCTCCAGCATTATGGGTGTGAAGAGGAGCACCTGCAATGATCTTGAATTAGGAAAGAGACTGTGTCCCCTTCTCTGGTCCCATAACCAGAGAAAGCTGGTGTGACTGTGGTGAGGTAAGCAAATGGGACAGTGACAAGGCTGGAGAGAGGCAGGCATGAGGTCACTCAGAGACTTATATGACAATTAAGGAAGAGCAATCAGGAGTTACCGAAGGCTTTTAGATAATGGAATGGAATAATTAGATCCATAATTTTAAAGATCGCCATTATCTACCATGTGGAGAATGGGTTGGGGTAGAACACAACTGGAATTGGGGAGACCGGTTAACATGTTAGCTGTGCATCCAACTTGCAATGGCAAGATTCTAAGTAACTGGATGCTACAATTACTTTACAAATGGAATTTACATACTGGAGGGTTATTGCTGAGGTCCAAGAAAGATGTGTTATGGCTTGGCCTAGAGTTATTTGACAGTGAATATGAAAAGAAAGGAACAGATCTGAGATCTCCTTGAACATAAAACCAGCTACACTCTGTGGGTGACATGGATATAGTGAGGATGAAGGAAAGGATCTCAACAAATAACCTTGGGTTTTGGGGATGAGTAAACTGGTAGAAGAAATATAATTTATTACGATAGTTAGTACAAATGATAAACAGATTGGGAGTACGGGGCAGAGAAGGTTGATGAAAGTTTCCAAAACTAAAATTGATAAACTTGAAATGACTGTGAGAGGGGGTAAATCTATAATGTAGATTACAGAAGACAGAGATTCAGTGTTAAAAACTGTAGCCTGGCAGAAAATAGATATTTGGTGGTCAGAAAATAATACATAATGCGTATGAGTTGAACAGATCACCGTTCTTTCCTGAGGAAAGTGTAGAGGAAAAAAGTGAGCACTGGGGAAAGAGTCTGGCAGAGGAACACAAGTTAGAAAAGTTGACAGAGAAATAGAGAGATTTCATGGTGTTAAAAATTTAAGTTGGAACTAAAATCAAGGTAGTAATGACAGCCTATAAATAAGAGTGGGCATTTGACTATATCAAAGAATGTTCTACAATACATACTTTGTTAATACAGATTAACATTAGATGCTGTCAGGTTAAGTAAACAAGTTGAAATATCTAGATAACTAACTAAAAAAATGTATAGTTTAAATTCTCAAATTAGAATAGAGGAAAGAATAAATCACTAAGCTAAATGTTTAACTCAGTGGTTAGGAAAAAGATAGGACAATCATAAAGTACAGGGAAGGAAAATAAAGATAGCACAGAAACCAGTGAAGGAAAATAAAAGGATTCTAGAAAGAATTTCTGGGGAAAAAAACAAATCCCAACTCTCAGTATACACCAGACTTAGTGCATTAATTAAAAAAATTTTTTTTTTTAAATTTTAAAGATGTGGGGTATAATTCAGAGTTATGTGTACAAATGTTCATTGTGCAGGTACCCTTGTTGATAGGTCTGCCTCCCCCACCACCCTAGCAGTTTCCCTCAACTGCCAACCCCGCCCTTACTCCTCTCCCCTGGCAGTTTCCCATTACTAACAATCCCTTTCTTATAGTATTATGAGTGAGAACATATGGTACTCTGTTCTTTGTTTCTGTGACAGATCACGGAGTATGATCGACTCTAAATTCATCCCAAGTTGCTGCGAAGTCCGTATGTTTGACCTTCTTTATGGCTGCATAATATTCCACTGTATATATACCACATTTTTTTATCCAGTTCAGTTTCGATGGGTAGTACAGTTGGCTCCATGTTTTTGCTACTAAGAATAGACCTACAGTAAACATGCACGTGCAGGTATCCTTTGCTACTGAGAATAGACCTACAATAAACATGCACGTGCAGGTAGAATGATTAGAGTTCCTCTGGGTATATTCCCAATAGGGAAATTTCTGGGTCACATGGAAGGTCAATTTCTAGCTCTTTTAAGAATCACCCCACTGTTTTCCAAAGAGTTGCACTAATTTGCATTCCCACCAGCAGTGTAGAACTGGTCCTTTTTCTCCGCATCCTCGCCAGCATCTGTTGTTATTAATGATGCTTATTCTTACTGGGATTAGGTGGTATCTCAATGTAGTTTTGATGTGCATTTCTCTGATGATTAGTGAGGCTGAGCACTTTTTCATGTGTCTGTTGGCTGCTCATGTATCTTCTTTTGAGAAGTGTCTATTCATGTTTTTTGCCCACTTTTTAATGGGGCTGTTTGTTTTTTTTCCTTTTGGAACTTTTGAGTTCCTTGTAGATCCTAGATGTTAGGTCTTTGTCAGATATACAGTTGGCAAATATTTTTTCCCAATCTGTGGGCTGTCTCCTGCTCTCTCTCTCTGCCTTTGCAGAAGCTTGTCAATTTGATGAGGTCCCTCTTGTCTATCTTATCTCTTATGGCAAGGGCACTTGGGGTTTTTATCAGGAATTGGTTACCAGTTCCAATTTTCATAAGGGTGTCTCCTGTATTTTCTTATAGTTTTCATTTAGGTCTTTGATTCATTTAGAGTTAATTTTTGTGTATGGTGATAGGTAAGGGTTCTGTTTCAATCTTCTGCATGTGGTCAGCCAGTTTTCCCAGCATCATTTGCAGAATAGCTTCTCCTCTCCCCAATGCTTGTTGTTGGAGGTTTTGTCAAAGATGACTTGGCTGAGATATTGAGGCTTTGCTTCCAGAATCTCTATCCTGTTCCATTGGTCTGTATGCCTGTTCTTGTACCAATAATGGCTGTTTTGATTATTATAGCCTTAGAGTAAAGTTTGAACTCTGAAAGTGTGATACCTCCTGCTCTGTTTCTTTTGCTAAGGATTCTTTTGGATACTCGTGGTCATGTATATTTCCATATGAATTTCTGTACTGTCATTTCCAGGTCTGAGAAGAATAATGGTAATTTAATGGGTTTTATGTCAAATCTATAGATTGCCTCGGGGAGAATGGACATCTTAACAATGTTGATTATTCCTATCCATGAGCATGGAATATTTTTCCATTTCTTTGTGTCTTCTTGGATTTCTTTGAATAGTGTTTTGTAGTTCTCATTGTAAAGGTTTTTCACATCTCTGGTTAGGAAGATGCTGAGGTATTTCATTTTTTGTGTGGCTGTTGTGAATGAGATTGTGCTTTGTATTTGGTTCTCTGCCTGCTTGTTGTTGGTGTATAAGAATGCAACTATCTTTTGCACATTTGTTTTGTATCCTGAGACTTTGCTAAAGTCCTTTATCAGCAGTGCATTAATTTTAAGATCCGAAGCAAAAAAGCAGCCTTGCTATCATCAACTCTAATTATTTTGTTTGTTCTGAAGGTATTAATCGGTGTGAAAAAGAAGAAATAGTAATTACAGAATTAGAAAACTAAACTGCTGTTATTCATAGATGCTATAACCAATCACAGAGAAATGCAATATATAAGCATTAAGAAGAGTTTAATAAGTTTTCTAGATTTAAAATTTATTATAAACTATGGGATTTCTCCATACTAGAAAAAAACAAAGTAACTAAAAACTCAACTGAATCTCTTTACCAAATAATCAATTATTAGTTATAGATTGTTTTGTTCTGAATTTTCTTAAAATGCTTTTTTCAGTATGCAAACTGAAAATTTTACATTTGTTCTGTACATTCCAAGAGTGAGAGCGAGAGAGAGAGTGAGAGCAAGAGAGAGGAGGAGGAAGGGAAGGAAGGAGGGAGGGGGGATGAAGAGGCAAACTACTTCCTTGTGCACACTGGTCAGAAATCTTTATTTGGTAACAATTTATTGAAGACTCTGCATATCTTGTTCTAGTTCAGCTATAAAAATTCTTTCTTTCTGACATCTGGTTATCTCATACTTCCATCTAGTGGAAAAGACCATATTATTCTACTACAGTATGTTCTTCATTTTTGTTCTTTGTTTAACAAAAACAATGTAATTATTTACAAAACTATCATACTGCTCGTGAATCAAGTTTAAAACCATACCTGAGGGGGAAAGAGGTGGGGTGGGGATTTAGTTCTTAATATAGCTAAATAGATCCTTATATGGCTGTGAACTACTGCATGCATCCTCATAATCAGCAGTGATCCCTAAAGAATCAAGGCCATGTCATAAACATGGCCTTTCTTTGAAAATGTCTGTGATTCAGCTCTACACCAGTACAACATGTAGACCACAAAATCAAGAGGGTCAAATTTTCAAATCTGAAAGATAAGCGGTAAAAGACACAGTAAGTGAAATAAAGCCTGTTGGTTTTTAAACCATGAAGGAACTATGGCATGCTAGCATGGTTAAATAAGTTATATTTATAAATAAAGTGTTAAATATCATGAGTTACAATAACCAATAACATAAGAATCATATCTATAATTAAAAAAATTATTTGTCTCGGCCATTCTTGGAAAGAATTCACAATTTGAGAAAGCCTCTTCTTTCTGACCCACCCCTTCGACCATCCAACATACCTTTATTAAGTAAGTAAAATCAGGTTTAAATGCACCAATAGCAGTTGTGGTGAGGAAAAAAGAAGTAGCAAAAAAGTCAGACTATGCCCAATTATCAGTTTTTTAAGGAGGGAAAATCTATGATTCGTTATAATTTTAAAAATCATGACTCTATTAAAAGCTTCACCTGCATCCTCACTCAGCCATGGTAAATTGTGGTAAAGGAACATTTGGTAAGTATGTGACTCAGGAAAGGTGGGACGATTCCTCTAGCTAGAGCCATCATCAGTGAAGCAGCTGAGTGACCACATCCCTTCCAGATCCCATACTGGAGTCTCTTCCTACAAGGAAAAGGGCCAGCTACCAGCCACTATGCAGGGAAGAAACTATTACATCAGCACCAGATGCCAAGAGCTAGGCTACTGTGGAAATATGTGCTATTATATCACTTAACTAGTTTAAAAATTTTTTTATACTACATGTTTAATTTTGGCCTAAAATAACCCAGACTCTATCTTTAAGAAAATGAAGACTTTCTAAAATTGGCTTTATACGAACCTAAAGCAAAAACAAAAACAGCATGGGTGAGCATAGCACCCACAGGCAAGGGGTTATGTTGGTAAGAGGTGTATATTATATTTTCTCAGATGCTTCATAGGAAATTACGACATATAAAGATTTGAATAGTTTCTTTATTAAATTTATTTGTGCTATACCAATTTGATAGCAGTTTTTTGAGAGTATATAAATCAACTCCCATACTTAGCACAGTAATCAAATCTCTAAATTTTTAAAACTGTACTACAGAGCTACTCTCTCCCCAGACTCTCCATGGGATGTTAATAAAAGTACGAGGGGAGAGGAAGAGGTAGAGAGAAAATTCAGAATTGCTAGTTTAAAAGTATTTTGTGAAGCCCTTTTAAAAAAAAGATGCAAAGGTGGACTGGCAGACTGGGAAGCTCTAAGTGTGAAGGGAGGAGAGTATCATTAACACAGAGATATGCAAAAAACAACATGAATGACAAACACTCTATACATACTCAAAACTGTATGTTACAACTTCAGAGTTCTTGAGTTAAATCCAAAAGAGAGAGAGAGTCCAACTATCAGGAATATTGCCTCAGAAAAAAAATATATTTACAGTTTCAAGCTAAGAGCAGTCAAGAAACTATCCCTCATTCTCCAAAACAAGAAATTTTTGTGTGCCATATTCGTAAAAATTATTTTCCCAAGGCAAGTAGTAGAAACTGGAGTGCTTTGACACGCTGCCAGCATTCATAGTGATTTAAAGGCATGACCATGGCACTGCTACAAACCATAATTTAAAAGGGTTGGAAGCTGCCCTGTTATAATAAGAATACAAGAATATACATATATGGACTTAATCGTGGACCTCTGTTATAAAATTCAACACATGTATTAATCCATTTATGGTGGGAAATTTTTAGTTTTCAGCCACTTCTAAATCAATTAGAAATTCTGAACAGATGTATGTTATAATCAAGTAACATTAAAAAAATAAAATGCAACTGTTTTATTTGAGGGATTTAACAAAGGTAAGGCAAAAACAGTAATTCTGCTACTTAATATGATAACCGACCTATGGTTACAATTATATTAACTGTGCCTTCAACATACAATGATTGACTATAAACTCCTTGAAACCTTAGGTTTGTGTCATACATTTTATAAATACCTATTATCTCTACGTATTACTTGACAGCGTGCCTAACACATAGTGGCTCTCATTGGGTAGGTATCAGGCTTCTTCAACTTTTTATTTTCCTCTAGTCTTGTGATCACTGCCACACTGAAGAAGGGTAGAGCACACAGTTAAAGGAAACCATTGTCCACAAGGACGACTATATCACCATGCTCACACTTCAGAGATGATAGACTGGTACAGTTAAGCGTTCACTGGCCATAAGTGTGAACACATGCATTCTAGTTTCTAATGTGCCATGGAGAAAGGCACAATAGGAAGGTTTTGAAAAGCTTTGGGTTCAAATTCAGCTTTGCCATCTATAAGCCATGACTTTGGTAAGTTATTTAACTTCCCTAAGTCTTTGATTTCTCATGCATAATAAAATAGGTATTAGGAGAGTTAGGTATAATTAGGTTCAGAAAGTACTGTAGTAAGTAGAATTTTAAGATGGCTCCTACGACCTTTGTGCCCTGATGTTATCCCCCTCAAAATTATGTCACTTTATGTGACAAATGGGAGGTTTTCCAGGCGTGCCAAATCCAATCACGTGAGCCCTTGAAAAAAGATGAATTTTCTCTGGCAGAAGAGGAAGTCGGAGAGATCTGAGGTGCAGGAAGGATTCCAGAAGGGGCTATATGTCAAGGAATACAGTGGCTTCAAGAAGCTGGGAACAGTCCCCAGCTGACTGCTGCAAGGAAATCGAGACCTCAGTCCTCCAAACACAGAAATTGAATTTTACCAACAAGAATGAGCTTGAAAGAAGATTCTTCCCCAAAGCTTCCAAATGAGAACCTTGCCTGGTCAACACTTTGATTTTAGCTTTGTGTAACCCTAAGCAGAGAACCTGGCTAAGCCAGCCCCTCTCCTCCAGACTTCCAACCTAAAGAATAAATGGACGTAGAGTTAATTATTAGGTGGTGTTTTAACTTGGTAAGTTTGTGGCAACTTGTTATGCAGCAATAGAAAAGTATTACAAGTGCTTAGTGGTATGTGACACACAGAAATCATTCACAAATCATATCATATATAGTTTAATAACTCATGGGCTCAAAAAGTCATTTCAACTTCTTTGATCTGTAAAATGAAGTTTGACTAGTTAAGTCAGAAGTTCCAGCCTAAATTTCATAAGTCTAAGGATTCCTTCTTAGCTTTCTGCAACTATGGTGACCCAATTTGATCTGGTATCTTCCATTCACCTCTCCAGATTCATTCTCCATGCTTCAGTACTCTGCTATTCCCCATAGGGCTCCTAAGGACTGAATCAGTGGGCTCCCTGTCACCAGCAATGGGACAGTGGGAGGCACCAGCAAGAAATCAGTGATGAAAAAGAGTGAGTCTGGGTTTTTATTTCCTGGCTTCCTATATGTATACAACATGATAATGGGGAGAATGATCTCTAACTTAACTTGGGTGTGTATAAGAGCAGGAAAAGGGTGTGCCATGAACTGAATTGTGTCCTCCTACATGTATTTACTAAAGCCCTAACCCCTATAATGTGAAGTAACTGGGGCTTTTAGGAAGTAACTAAGTTTAAAAGAGGTCATAATAGGAGGACCACAATCCAAGAATCGGTGGCCTTCTAAGAAGAGGAAGAAAGGTCTTTCCCTCTATTTCTCTCTACAGACTTGCAGCAAGGAAAGGCCATGTGAGCACATGGTGAGAAGGCAGCCGTCTGCAAACCAGGAAGAGAGCCCTCACCAGAACTCAATCATGTTGGTACCTGATCTTGGACTTTTCAGCCTATGGATATGTGAGAAAATAATAATCTGTTTAAGCTACTAACTCCATGCTATTTTGTTATGGCAGCCCAAGCAGACTAACATAGGTGGCTAGGAAGATTTCTCAAAGGGAGAACTTGAGTGGAGACTTTCTGTTTCCTAGTGGTGGCAGGTAGGGTCTTTCCAGGCAAAGAACACATGCAATAAGGCACAGACATTTCAGGTAATAGCATGTATCAAGCAGCTGGAGCACAGGGAACCTGGAAGGTTAGTGAGAGAGGCTGGAAAAGCAAGGAGAGTCCAGATGTTGAGTTTTAACATCAAAGGCCAAAGAATTGCCAAAAGGATTAAATCCAGCGGGAAAGCACTGATGGTTTTTATGTCATTAGAAGTATAGCATCTATTTTCAAAAGATCATCCTTATAGTTGTGTGGAAGGTTAGACAGGTAAAGAGGGAGAGAATAGTTTAACTCTGATTTTTGAAATGTGCCCCATGAAGCCCTGAGGGTCCCAAACCAAGTATCACCATGAAGATGGAGGAGATCAAGTGGACAGGGTCCTGGAACCCCATGTACACCTCAACCATAGAAGTTCTGTGGCCTAGACTAAACTGGGAATCTTTGCTACCCTCAGGACAACTAGTCTAGGATGTTACTTCAAAGACTGTACTGAAAAATGCCTGCATCTGAAAGTCAAGGCACTTGCTCAGGTTTTCCAGTTACGGTAAAAAAAAAAAAAAGTTGGGGACTTACTGAAAAGTCTAACTAAGAGAGTAATGTGTCTTGACTCATGCCAGGAGGATGAAAGAACTAAGAAATACCATCTGAATGGATCCAGCTGTAGAGGCCATATCCAACGCCCTAGATTTTTATGGCTCTTAGATTCTCAGACTATACCAAGTTGCTTAAAAGAGTCTGTTTGATAAAACTAAAATAAAAAAGGTGATTTTCATGCCATGGAGATTTACTCTTGTCTGATGTTTTTATCTGAAAATATCAGATTAAAGTGATCTGCAATAGAAAAACAATATAGAGCAAATAAAACTTACTATTAACCAATGTGCTTTACAAAAAAGGTGAGATTTTTTAGGGATTAGCTTTAAAAAAACTCACAAGCAGTTTTTGGAAATTGCATAGCTTAACCAAAAAGAATATAGATTGAGTATCCCTTATCTGAAATGCTTGGGATGATATGTGTTTCAGACTTTGGGTTTTGTTTTTATTTTAAGTGTGGAAAATCTGCATAAACATAATGAGGAATCTTGGGGATGGGATCCAAATCTAAACATGAAATTCACTTATGTTTCATATTCACTTTATACACATATCCTGAAGGCAATTTTATAGAATATTTTAAATACTTTTGCACACGAAACTAAATTTTGATGGTATTTTGACTGCAACTCGTCACATGGTCAGGTACATGAAATTCTTCACATGTGGCAACATGTCGGTGCTCAAAAATATTTGGATTTTAGAACATTGCAGATTTTAGGTTAGTGGATTAGGGATGTTTAACCTATTATTTTAAGACTATAAGGTAAAAACTATGTCCAGCAGAGGGCAGTGCAGCCTTCTGCAAAGTCAACTGGTAGGCGTAATAAAGTGGTGAGCACAATTAAGAGTTGAAATATTTTGATCCATGACAACTATTTTGTGTTCAGTGACTTTACCTTCTTAGAACAGAACTGACATAGTGCCTATCTGCTACGTTCCATGAAAAGGTAGTAGAAGGAAGAGCTATTTATTAAGTCTTGTAAAAACTTCCTTAGAATATTTTAGCTCCCTAAAAATAAAGAACTGTATCTTAATTTCTGGGAGGTTTCCATTGCCTTCACTATATAAAACAACTGTCTTTGTTTCTTAGCATGTGTTAAATAAACTAGTTTTTAAAAGAGCCTAATATCCCAAATTATATTCATTTACATTCCCCTTTAACTTACACTGTACACAGACCCACTGGCTAATGAAACTATCAATTCTAAAGAGTTCACTCAGTCCTTAGCTAGAGGAAGATAGAACAGTTTCATGTTTTATTCATTTTTTTAAGAAAAGAAAATAACAGATCTGCAATTTAGTAACCATGCCAGAGGGCTTGCAAGATATCTCCACTATCTGGAGAAGCATTGCTAAAATGTGTGAATTACTAATGTGGTCATAGTTTTCAAAACAATACCTCCAGAAGTGCAGTTCGAATCCTTCACACTTTTCTTTGCATTTTAAACAAGGGGCTCCAAATCCTTGCTCGTGACCTAAGCCCATCTGTTAAAGAGAAAACAATGTGAATCTATTATTAGAGTCTTTAAAAAAATCTAAAAAATTCAATAAATTGTACTTTTTATTCCCTTACCACTTGTGTTGACATAACTTTCAAACAAATCTTTTATGAGCATTACAATGTTTAGTCAATGATGACACCCAGGTATGTATATGGCAGCTCTGAGTACATACATAACATGCTTTTTATTCTTATTTCCTTTTATCACGCAAAGCATCGGAAAATGCATAGAAGACTACAAATATACAAGTAACAAAAAATCATGAATTTATGTCTTTGGTTACTACATGCCCTGGATACAACAGGTACAGGGAGCATTTCAGAAAACTAAAACTTAAAGAGCAAGTCTGGTCCCCAATAACATATTTTTGCCGCAAACAAGGAATGTATGGAAGATTTTAGGAACTAAGATTGAGGCCGGGTGCGGTGGTTTCCGCCTGTAATCCCAGCACTTTGGGGGTCGAGGTGAGAGGACTGCCTAACCTCAGGGTTCAAGACCAGCCTGGGCAACTTAGTGAGACCTTGTCTCTACAACAAATCAAAAATAAGCCAGGTGTGGTAGCGCGTGCCTGTAGTTCTAGCTACTTGGAAGGCTGAGACAGGACTGCCTGAGCCCAGCAGGTTGAGGCTGCAGTGGCCATGAGCGTGCCACCGCACTCTAGCCTGGGTGACAGAGTGAGACTCTGACTAAAAAAAAAAAAAAAAAAAAAATTGAAATATTATTTCGTATTCTGCTATTTATTCTGATAAATATAATAATAATAATAGCAACGATAGACATTTATTGAACACCAGTAGTGTATGCCTTGAATGTTTGTGTCCCTCCAAAACTCACCCTGCAACTTAATCACCAATGCAATGGTATTAAGAAGTGGGTCTTATGTAGGTTCAATGATTGTAACAAATGTACCACTGTGGTAGGGGATGTCGAGGTGGAGAATGTTGAAAGTGGGAGATGTTGGCAGTGGGGAGGTGGCTGTGCATATGTAGGGGCAGGAGATATACAAGCACTCTCTGTACTTTCAGCTCAATAATGCTGTGAACCTAAAATCGCTCTAAAAAATAGTCTATAAAAAAAAGGAGGTGGGTCTTTATGAAATGATAGGTGATTAGCCCACGAGGTCTCCACCCTCATGGCTGGGATCAGTGCCCCGATAAAAAGGCTTCAGGAAGTGAGTTCATCCTGTCCATCTCTTCTGCTCCTCCCTCCATGTGAAGATGCAGCAACAAGGTACCATGTAGGAAGAAGAAAGCAAGTCTACACTAGACACTGAATCTGCCAGTGCCTTGATCCTGGACTTTCCAGTCCCTAAAACAGTGAGAAATCAATTTTTAATCATTGCAAATTACCCAGTCTAAGGTATTTTGTTACAGCAGCAGGAACAAAGAAAGACATTCAGGAATGGCACTTACATCTCACTAAAATCTTACCAAACTTCATAAAATGCTTATCAAATAGGCAATAATTTTCCATTTTAGAAATGACTTAACAGAAACTCAGAGAGGTTACAGAACTTGCTTAAGATCAAAGTGTTAATAAATGGTAGAGAAGAGATTTGAGTACAAGTCTTTCTGACTCCAAGGTCTGTGCGCTTATGTCCGTGGTGGGGTGGAGGGTTATGCTGTCATCTTTTATAGTAAGCCATTCTTTTTTTATTTGCCATATTAAACAAGAATCCTTGGAAACTTGCTGAGACAAGGCCTAATAAGCAGAAGGGGTGGGGAACAGATGGGGGAAGGACACGAAACAGCAATATAAGGTCTTTTAGTCAACTACTGATAATTTTTTTAAAAAGTCACATCAGCAGTGGCAAACCACCAGTGATCAGAATATCCCATGTTTTAAATAATCGTATCAGTGACTGTGACAAATCAGTTATTAGTGCCTAGAGTAATAGTTCAAGCTAGACAAATAATAGATCTTTTTCTATGGCCTTCTTTTGTAACTTTACCAAGTTGTGTTTGCAACTATGCAATCAAAACCACAGTGCTACTTGTTCCTTGAAAGATCAGCCTGACGTGCCCTAAAGTTTAAGTGGAGTCCTTCCTTTTGTTCTGAAGAACATGACCATATCCCCTTACTGTAACTAAGGCCATGTTCAAACCCAGCTGGTTCCCCTAGTGTTTATGAGAGCCCATGTTATTTTTAAGTTAGACCATCTCAAGTATACAACCCTGCCCAACATGAATTAAACTTTATCACTATCAATTTTCAAAAGAACTGAAATTCTCCAAATTGTATACTTAACATCAACACTAAACTTATTTTTAGGAATCAAATTATTTCCTTGTCAATGAAGCTCACAGTTCACAGTACAGAAATAAAATAGGTTAAACAAAACAGAAAGGGAGACTGAGTTTTCTGGTCTTTTATAAGGAGTAAAACCAAGAATTTTCTCCTTTACAATATCCACAGTAAAATGAAAAGCAAATATAAACAAGTATATTATTTTTCAAGCCCTTTCTCATTTCCCATTACGAGGTAATCCTGAATCCACCTAGTGTATAGATCTGCTTCATAACTGTGTTCCGCATACCTTCTGCTAAATAAACTCTGATCCAAGATAAAAATCAAGACACTAAGGCTTAATCATAGTTTAGCTTAAATCAGTGGCTAAACTCTTGTGTGTAAACTCACAATATGGAATATATTCATCTTGTGACACAGAACTTGCATATGCTCATACAAACTTATGTGTGAGTATATGCATATAAAAATCCTCAGATTTACTGGCTCAGGTAATATCTAGAACTAAGCTTGCTTCTGCCTGTAAATTAAATGGTCACCTAAACAAATTCTTGCCTACTTTCAAACCTGAGTTGCCTGGTCGGAACAACACAGGGCTTAATAAAATACTACAAGCATACTGGCACAATACCATCTCATTCTCTATTTCTGAATGCAACTTGAATGTTTAGCTTATATAATTAGAACCTCGATTAGTTAACAAAGTTTGTACGCTAAGGTTTTGGTGTAGCTCACTGCTAACTTACAAAGTCAACTTTGCAACAGGGCAAGTTATTTCTTTCCTGGTATCTGTTTATATTAGAATTATTAGGACTGGTAGTATTTCATGAACATCTGCTCTTTTGAAATTTGTCACAAATTCTTATAGGTGTCCCCCATCACATAAGAGATGAGGAAACTAAAATTCAGAGAGGAAAGATGATTTGCTCCTGGTTACACAGCTACCGAGCAGCAAACTAGACTTAAAACCCAGGTCTAGTTCCCGCTCCACTCTTCTGCTGGGGCAGCTGACTAGAGAGTATCAAATGGGAGCTCTTCATTCTTCTTCTTCTTCTTTTTCTTTAAGATTTCATCTTATTTAATTAATTAATTAATTAATTTTTTGAGTTGGAGTCTCACTCTGTTGCCCAGGCTGGAGTGCAGTGGCACACTCACGGCCACTCCAGTGTCAACCTGCTGGACTCCAGCGATCCTTCCACCTCAGCCTTCAAAGTAGCCGAAACTACAGACCTGCACCACCATGCCCAGCTAATTGTTGATTTTTATTGTAGAGACAAGGTCTTGTCAAGTTGCCCAGGCTGATCTTGAAACCACGGGCACAGGCAATCCACTCGCCTCAACCTCTCAAAGTGCTAGGATTATAGACTGAACCACTGAGTCAGGTCTTCTTCAGTCTTCTAAAGAGAGTTAATGGCTCATTTCTGCCCCCAAGGACTACAAAATCCAGAAACCCTCCAGGAGATGTAATCCAGAAACCCTCCTGTAGAAATGTAGATGACTTTCTGAGATCTCTGAAAAGGAAAGACTTGAATCAGTTTAGGGAGGTTGGGGGAGCTTTTTTAGAAGGAGGGGAACACGAATCACCATTGCAAGAATAAGCAGCATCTAACAGCTCAGAGAAGGAAGTTCATTCAGACCTGAAGAAACACATCGGCAAAGGCCTATAGCAGGAGAGGGCAAGGCAAGAGCCAAAAACATCACGGAGCTCTTGACGGGTGATAGGGTTGGCCTTGTAGCAGGCAGTGGTTTGGTTGTTTTCCTTTTCTTTTTCCTTTTCCAAGGAAATCTCCTGATGCATTCAGGACCACGTTTTAGGCTGCCAGCCTTAACAGAGAAGACATCCCGAGAGACAGGATGAGACTGGTAAAGTGGAAGTGCTATAGAAAAGTCACAGAGCAATGGGGGGTGGGGTATAGAGCACCTCTCAAGCTCTATTATGGAACTGCAGGGCACTCAGAGAGACCAGGAGACCCGGCTTTGGGAAAAGCAGCAATTGGAGAAACTGGCTCTGCAGGCTGCTCTGGAACACTCAGAAAGCACGGCCTCGGGGTTCTTCCCACCTTGCTGGCCCCGCCTGCAGGGCCAACTTAATCTCCTTATGGGCTCTTCTGGCTCTTTCGATAAGATTTCTGAGCATGCCCCCACCCCCACCTTTCTAAACACACAATCACTTTCATCTTCACCACAAGCTCACACAGAAGAAGAAATAGGGGAACTCTGAAAACATCATAGAGAGCAAGTAAGTGAAAGAGTGGAATGAGGTCATGGCAATAGGATACTCTCTCTCCTGCTATAACCCAACGGCAGCAGTCCTAACTAAAAAGAAGCATTTAAACAAAACACAAAAAAACACCTAGTTTCCAAAATCACTGTTAGCAGCTGAAGCAATTAGAGGTTCAGACTGGCAATGAACTTATTTTCCTGAGCGAATTTCAATAAGAGAAATTATTTTATGGCTACAAGCATATAGCTACAAAACTTAAGCCTCACTGGCACCAGCACTGACGATCTCTAATTTATACCACCTACTGAGTGAGAACTCTTCCCACATTTTCATCTTCTTATCAATCTGTTAGGATAAAAAAGCACAATGACACTCAAAAAAAGATGATCTACACTCTAGTATTTTTGCCGTTTAGAATGTGCCTAGTTTCCAACTGAATTAGTATGCAGTTGTTAAATCCAATTTATATTATAAAACTGCATTGTAGCAGACATACCTCCAATGTTTGAGGCACATTTCTTCTGCTATTCCCACCCCAACTGAGGCATCTAATCATCATCGGTTGTTCTACCCTTCACAAGTCAAACATATATCAGGTGAAGGACAACATACTGATTCTAAACTGGTAAAACAAGTTTCAGATCAAGGATCTGGAACGCCATCCATCCTAAGGGCTTCCAAATTTCCCTCCCTTCTTCACTTTGTGTTCAGCACTCCCAGATTCCAGGATCCAGAATTCTCACACCTCCTATCTTCCCTTCACCCTCAGCACTACACCCTCTGGGTTTGGGTCCTTCTCCTTTCCTCAAGAGCCAAGGCTATTACTCTCCATACTCAAATCTTGTAGGTTAGTTTCTGTCCAGGTGTCAGGGCTGGAGAATTCTTGATAAGGAATAACAATAAGGTGTTAATTTAAGGCGAAAGAGTGGAGGGTCTGTGCAGGGGTATGTGGGAGCAGTCAGGGAGAGAGCCCAGAAAGTGTTAGCTTATCAGCTAAGGCAAACTGGCTGTTTAGAAAGTGAAATCCAGATCCTCAGATGAAAATAAACACCAAGACACTGTGCTTGTTTGTAATCCCAAGGTTGTGAGAATAAGCTATCCTAGATAGCTGAGAAAATGATAAAATACACAGTTATAGATACTAGAGAAGTAAGAAAACACAGAACTGTGAAATGTATTAAGATCACTGAAGGAGAATCAGAAAAACTGCAATCAGGTCACCGGCATCACCGGCCAGTTCAGTGATTTTGGAAGTCACTTTCATCCCTGGGCTTCTAGATAATGAAGAAATTGAACTAGATTGACTCCAATTTATCTTTTATTCCTAAAATTAT
Source organism: Carlito syrichta (assembly GCF_000164805.1). Lineage (NCBI taxonomy): Eukaryota > Metazoa > Chordata > Mammalia > Primates > Tarsiidae > Carlito > Carlito syrichta. Next base: position 594,598 of record NW_007250883.1, on the reverse strand, counting down.
GATGGCAAATAATGTGTCAGGTTAAATTTGTCTCAGTTTAGTTATTATTCTACATGGTCGCCTGCTCAAAGTTTAAACACTAAGTAGAAAATAATTATTTAAAAAACTAATATGTTAGTGGATCTTTTAAGTCAGAATCATTTGTAATTCAGTTTGGAGGAGTTTATAAAATACACATAGGAAACAAAAGACTTAAGTTGTGAGTGATAAAATTCAGTTCTGTTGTATGTAATTACTTCAACAGCAAATGTAATATGGTATTCTCTGCAGAGTCAACACTTAATACCTAAAAACACATGTTTTTCATAAATGCACTGGTCCCAAAATTGTCTACTTCATATAATTTTAGTAACACATTCTGGCCAACATTAATACAAGGATATGACAGATTAATTTTTCTTCTTTAGTGTCTAAGAAAACAGGTCCTTTGGACTGACTATATTAGGAGAAATCACAGTCAAGCTTTGGGAATACTATCAAGGTCCTCTGAAAAAAATAAAAATGACTATAATATTTATCCTGAAACCCTAGTCATATGCAATTCAAACTTTTAAAATATCTTTAACTACATGCTCCAGAAACTGAACTTATATTGCCATGATCTGTGCCTCCAAACATCTTGCTATCCTCTGCTTATTTTAGAATAAGAAATGCGAATGGAATCAATTTCTTCATATTCATAATTTTAAGCTGCCAGATAGTCTGGCAACATTTCAGGTGACCCTTCTGACCCAGAAGGGTATTGCATGTCAGATACTTGAAAGAAAAAGGAAAAAAGGGTATGGAACATCTGGTATTTCAAACATGGTCTGAGTTGATCTGATGATGGTTTGAGTCTGGAAGATATTATGCAGTATTCAGGGTGAGATCATCTGATTCATGCTGTTTTCATAACCAAATTTCCCTCTGGAGCAAAGATTCATATGTGGTTACTAAACAAGCAAGTGTTACTAAGACTTCTTTAATCATCTTGGAATGAAGCTGACCAAGGTAGATTATATGAAATATACACATTCTCCCCCCAACCCTACTTTCTCAGTGTGTGTGTGTTTGTGTGTGTGTGTGTGTGTGTGTGTGTGTGTATGTGCAAGCAAATGTATATTTACCTTTCTATTATATACACACACAAATGCTTGTATATACACACACATATACTCATATTACACTCTTTCAGATTTGGGAGTACACATGCATATTCATTACATGGATACATTGTGTAATGGTGGGGATTGGGTTTCAGGTGGCCCATTCCCCAGACAGTGACCATCATGACCCGCAGGTAGTTTCTGAACCCCAACCCTCCTCCCCCTTCCCCATTTATTTGTGTCCCCAGTATCTATTATTTTCATCTTTGTGACCATTTAGCTCCCACATATGAGTGAGAACATGCAGTGCTTGGTTTTCTGTTTGAGTCAGTTTACTTAGGATGATGATCCCCAGCTCCATCCATGCTGCTGCAAAGGATGATTTCATTCTTTTTTTATGGCTGCCATATTACACTCTTAAGGAAGCATTTTAGAACTTGTTCATCCAGATAAATATTCCGGACAAAGGAACTACATTTCTAAATAATTGCTCTCAGTACATGGCTCTTTTAGAAACTATGCGTAATCTGTGAAGTCCCCCATCCCAGTTAATATAGTTTGATTAATTTCTGACACAAGATTTTAAACTGTTTGAAATTTTTATTTGCCTGTTTCCCAATCTCTAACAAAATTGGCGAGGGTGGGAGGGTGGGGAAGGGTAGGTTACACAGAAAACCAAATGTAAATATAAAAATAGAGGTATCCTTTAACTTTGTAAAGTTTGCCAACTTTCTTCAGTAATAATAAAAAGATGAGTGTGATTAAGAGATACAATTAATCATCCCTAATAAAACTGCTACATTTCTTTTTCTTTACTCATAAGAACAAAAACTTCTCATCTCTCACTCAAGTCTGAAAAACTGGAGGAAGGATGAAGAAAAAGTCATCACCACCCACCTGGTCACCCAAGTTTGGGCCAAAAGGCCTCCTTATCTTTGTCTAGCCACGTTTATTACGCTCTAAGTCCTGCTGGACTCTTCTCTAAAAACCACAGTCTGCTCCCTCATCTCCATCCAATGTTCACGTCCAAACTCTCATCATATACCCTGAGACCATTCTCTTCTAACTGCTTTGTATGGTTATATTGCTGTTCCCAAAATTATTTTAATAAACTTGCAGATGTTCATAATCTTCCCCTTGTGAAATGCTTTTAAAATAAGTTCAATGAATTTTCACTTTTCTTAGCATGCAGAGGTCCTTTAAAGTCCTGTACCACCCTAGCTCCTTCCACCTACCTTCTTCACATCCCTCTCTGTTCCAGCTCCAACCTCTCTCTACTTCTAGGGGAGCTTTTCCCTTTGCCAGGATCTCCATTTCCCTTCCCCTCCAAAATCCTACTCTTTACTGGGCCCAATTCTAATGTCAGTTGCTCTGGGACATCTTTCTTCAGCCATCCCCAGTAAAGTTCTTCTGAATTCCCACAGGTTTGAGCACGTCTTTCTTTGCCACTATGATTGTGTACACAGCAATTTACTCCCAGCAGACTGTGAGTTTCTTGCTCATATTTGAACTTCTGATGTCAGCCACACTGCCTGAGATTTACAGTAGTGCTAGAAAGATTATTTATTCATTTGCTTTATCAAATGATCTTTAACATAGCATCTGTACCCCCAAGGAACTCCTCCCTGCTTTTCACAGAAAAGACTGGTGGTGATGATGACAATAGCAGCAGTTTATTTTTATTGAGCACTTACATTGCCAGGAATATTTTACATGGATCATTACATTTTATCCTCATAACAATCTTATGAGAGTCTGAGATACTATTATTATTCATGTTTTCATGGACAGAGTTGTCTGTTCTTAACCACCAGTGCCTAAACATAGGTCATAACATGGAAAACCCTGAGTTAAATAACTACTATGCAATAAATCAGTTTTAAAAATAGAAATTAATAGAAAGTTTAACTTTAAGACCAAAGGATTACGGCTCAAGAACAGAATAATCAATGAAGGGTCTTTAGTCGTCAACACTACTTATCCAAAAGGAAATAGGAATAAAACCCTTCACTGCAGATTTTAGTATTCATTTCCACATCCCTTCAGCTTTTCAGTGCAGGAAGTGTAAAGCCAGAAGCCCCGCCTGAATCTCTGTCATAAAATCCACTGTGATTCAAATGGTCTGAAGCCTTTTTGTTCATACACAGTGGTAAATAATCACATACTATGCTGTTAGGAAGGAAAAGGAAACGAGTAATGTTTCAGCCTAAATATTTTATAATAAATTCTATCCTAGAGGTAGTGGGTCAATCTTGCTGGAACATTAACAAATTAGACAAGTCCCACCCAATCTACCCCTACATTCTTAAGGCAGTATCCATATCAGGTTAATGACAAAGGGATTGTCACCAAGGCGTGTTGTCTACTTGGGTCTGAGACAAACTCGTGTTGTACCAGATTGCTCAAAACATATATACCTCAATAAATATGGTAACATATTTGAGGAAGAATAGAAGTAGATCCTGCTGCACTAGACTGGAGTGCAGTGGCTGCTCCCGGTCACTGCAGCCCCGACCTGCTAGGCTCCGGCGATCCTTCCGCCTCAGCCTTCCGCGTAGCCAGAACTACAGACATGCGCTACCATGCCTGGCTGATTTTTTTAATTTATTGTAGAGATGAGGTCTTGCCAAGCTGCCCAGGCAGGTCTCGAACCCGCGGACTCAGGCAGTCCACTCACCTCAGCCTCCCAAAGCGCGGGATTACAGGCTGAGCCGCTGAGCCTGGCTCCTTCTGCATTTCTAAGAAACAATAATAAATTTTAGTTTTGGCAGGGTATCTTGAAGCATTTCTAACTATACTTCTGTTATATAAGCACTGAGGGCTGTGATGGTGGAGGTAGGAGTAAAAACATCTCAACCACCATTTACTAAGATAGCCACAGTACACATACCAGTTCATTTAATCCTCAATAACCTATGGGAAAGGTATTACCATCCCTATTTCATAAATAAGGAAACTGAGACTTGGAGAGATTAAGTAAATTGTCTAAGACTACCCAGCTAGCAAGAGGCAGAGTTAACATTTGCATCTTGACATTTCTGTCTCCAAATTCTGTGCTCTTAACTTATCCCCTTTCCTCCCTTCCCCAAAATGAGACTTTTAAGGTAAATAATAATTTAAAGAGTAATATTCCTCATCTGTAACTTCTCAAGAACAATCAATTTTGATCTGAAAGACTGTCTATTGGTCACCAGCCAGAGGCACCTGAGACTGGTTTTCAGGAACCTGAATGCTTACATACTAGCTGCAGGAACATAGCAGTCTACCAGGTGATTAATGCACACACAAAGGGGATCCTCAAAGAATGGTGTGTGAATCATGGAAAATCTCCAGGGTCCCAATGCAAAATAGGTCTCTTTCAATGTTACAGAAAGAGAAAAAATATCTTTAAACAATGAGAAAAAAACACACATGCATAAGTTATATGTTACAGTTTTACAGTTTTAAGACCTTTATTCAAGACTTGTAGACTTATCACTAATACTAAAACTATTTGCCGTATTCTATGGAAAAGTCTATACATTATGTGGTAGTCAGAGGCGATATAATCAAGCAAAAACTGAAACATCATTCTTTTCATTTTTGCAAATCACTAAATTTCTAGATTTATAATGGAACACCTCTGTATTAGCTGCAAACTACCCTAAAACTTAGGGGTTGAAAATATCATTCATTGTTTCATGGTTTGTATGGGTCAGGAATTTGGGAGTGGCTTAAGTAGATGGATGGGCTCACGGTCTCTTGCAAGATTGCAAACAGGGGTCAGCTGGGCTCCAGCCATCTCAAGGCTCCACTAGAAGAAGACCCACCTTCTAAGCCCTCTCACATAGGCCTACCCACTTGGATACCTCATGACATGGTAGCTGGTTTCCCCAGAATGAGTGATACCAGAGGGAAAGAGCACACAAGACAGAAGCTGCAGTCCTTAATCCTGGAAGTGTCATGATCACTTCTGCCATATTTCATTCTTTGGCAGCCGCTGACTGGGTCCAGCTCATACTCAAGGGGTGGGCAACACATAAAGGTATGAATACTAGTGTGTAGGAATCATTGGGCATCATCTTAGAGGTTGCCTGCTACATCTTCTTTTCTTTTAGATTTTAAATCCAAAGACTAAGTGATTTGTAATGAGACAGACATATTACAAAGGAAGACAGGGGGACAAGGGGTACACTTTGTCTATATGTTTTTCATTTCAAGTATTTAAATTCTTTTCACCCAAATGAGCATACCAAAACAGAACTTTGCTCTTTCCTTATAAATATTCTCATTCCCTTTGACTTGCTACTTTCACTCAGTAAAAACCAGCAGTCTTCCAGAACACAGGGTAGAATATGATTTTTAACTCCAAATCTCATTTTCTTTCTCAACATATATATACTTGTGTACACATGCATACACATGCTTGTGTTACAGAACACAGCTGTAAACCACGTTATTAAAATACCATACAAGATATCAGGCTTAATAAGCAAGAAATTTTCAGAAATATAATTGAGAGAAAATTTTCATAATTTTTATAATACGCCACAGTCCTCCTTAAATAACACAAAACAAAATAAAAATTAAAAAGGTTTTATACAAATCTTTATTCTATTACATAACTCCATTGAAGATCGAAGTAAAAGAAAATACAGTCCTTCTTTGTCATGCAGGATGCAAATTGCCTGAATCAAAGTAGGTAGTATTTACAGTCAGCAGTTTCTAACTTCCTAGTATTTCTTATCTATTAGAGACCTAATGTAGCCTTCTAATATTATTAGGGGCAAAATAACTGTGGCCTTTAAAAAATGTTCTGCACTTCTTTTAGGTAAGCAAATGATAAAAAGAAATCTGTGTCTGCTTAGTTTATGCTGATTCCTTACAAACATTTTCCAAACTGACTACTATCGATTTATTTTTATACTACTGTGTAACAGAAGTCATTTGAAATCCTTATTAATAGAATACCTCTTCTGTGGACACTACTCAGAAAAGGCCTCTTCCTGAATCTGTTACTTTGAGAAAGACAATGCAGGGCTATAAAAATGTCACAATTAACAGGCTATTACTGTGGCCGAAATTGCTTCTTAATTAGGATTGACTGAGCTCTGGCTCTGCTGAAGGACACTACAATGGCATGTGCTCTATACACAGTTCTCAAAGCCTCCTATTTATTAGCTATAAAAGGGATTTTGAAAAACTGATTCCAAAAGGCATCTGTAGGAGTTCCTTAAAAGAATCTGGATCATGGCAAACTTTCCTAATTTGGTCTTGTGTCACTATCTCCATAGCCGGCGCTAGAGTGAATCCCACAGATAGCTGCAGTGAGAGAGCTTTATTAAGACTCTTTATCCCAAAACTTGAATACTGCCATCCATTTTGCCATGCCTCAGGGCTACGGCACTATTCAGGAATAACTCATTATAACACATGAATTAGGGCATGAAGAGGGTGTTTGTACAGTCATGTTATTTATTGTCACTAATTCTCTATCTACATAATTCACAGACAGCAGCATGAAGGGAAAGGCTCATGGTTGAGTGTTGTTAGGGGAGACTGCCCAGGGGAGCAGGAGAGCCCAATGGAGAAGGCCCAGAAAATGGGAGGGAGGAAAAAGGTGCAAAAAGACAATCTTCCCATTTTCCACCTTTGCTCAGAATTGGTATTCAGGAGCATTGAGAACAAAAACAAAGTCTTACAGCACAGACAGGAGCCTTGGAAACTGGGAAAGGAGAGAAACGATGCAGAAACCCTACCGCCAGGTCCTTAACTTACATTTTCTCACCAGCCCTTACTCTGGCAAAACTGAATTATGTTTATTTACATGGTGTGCTGGGTAAACAAAAGAGGCTTAACTAGTTTTTGACTCACCTTTTGACTATTAGAGAAGTGGTTTGGATTACCACACTTTTTGTTCTACATTTAGACTATAGCACAAGGATTTGCCCATTAAAGGAGGTACACAGGCATTATTTTAGATTTGTCTAGTGATTCAGGGGAATTAGACAACTTTCAAAATATGCATACACTACCTATTTACAACTAGGATCAAATTTCACTTGCATATTAATTTAATTTTTTTTCACCTTGATGGAACAAGCATAGAAATCAGAATTAGATTTGTCTAGATTAGAAAAAGGGCCCATTTTAAGCCACCAATGACGTTAGGTAAGCTATAGTATACTGTTTCTTGATATGTTCATACATACAGAGGGCTATGAGGGTAACTCAGAGTGGGGAAAGCCTTCTGTAAGACTCTTTCCACCCTTTTCACTGTGGGAGACTGAGAAGGCTTACATCCCAGCAATAAAGGGGGTGTCAATTCTGGTTTGTTACATAACAAACCACTCTTAACTATAGTGGCTGATAACAATTACTTTTATTCTGTAGTTTCTGATCATAATATTCTGCTCATGCTTCTGCAGTCTGTTGCCTTGCCCAGGTTCAGCTGGATGGTTCTTCTGGCCATTGGAGGTAGGCTAGAGACAACTGGTCTAGGGAAGCCTCAGCTGCGATACATTTTCATCTCCTGTACCATGTGGTCTCTCATGCTCCAGGAGACTGGCCTGGGCTAGTTCATATGGTAGCAGCAGGTTTCCAAAGGAAGTGGACAGAAGTAAGCAAAGCCTCTGGACATACAAGCTTGGGACTCACACATTACTTCTACCACATTCTGTTAGCCCAAATTAAGTCAGAAGACAGTCTAGATTCAAAGGACAGGAAAACAGACTCCAAATTATACTGGGAGGCACTGTAAAGAACTGTGTCCTTTTCTACAATTTATCACAGAAAATTCTAAGGAAGATTCTGATCAGAAAAACATACCAATTCCCTATACTGGACCAGAATCCTGGTAGTGTTCAATTAACTGCTTCCTCCAAAGAACTTAACATACCTTTGAAACCTTTGCACAGTGACTTGCATATGGTGGGCACTCAAACAAGTTCTGTAAATGATTATTTATAAATTTTATCATAAAAAACTAAAATGAGGCCAGGTGCGGTGGTTCACACCTATAATCTCAGCACTTTGGGAGGCTAAGGTGAGAGAAATGCCTGAGCCCAGGAGTTTAAGACCAGCCTGGGCAACGCAGCAAGACCTCGTTTCTACAGTATTTTTTTTTTTAAATTAAAATCAGACAGCCTCTTTTCCCACTGTGGGAGGTTTTCTGTCCTCTCAATAAATTCTGCTTTCTAAAAAAAAAAAAAAAAAAAAAAATTAAAATCAGAATAATCTTCAAATTAGCAAAAGAAAACCATGAAGTACAACAATTTAATAATCCCAGTTACTGGACTTTAAGTGAATATTCCTTTTTGTCCAACAAAGAACCAAGTAGCAATCATTCACTGATAACATGCTATATGAAACTCTAGATGACATACTCAGGTGTCTGTTAAATAGCATGAAGGTCTATGCAAAGTTTTCCTCCCTCTATAATGGATTTCTTGATAATGACTATGATACATTTGTTTATTGCTTATGTGCAGACACCACACTTTATGCTTTAAAACATTTATTTCAATTATCCTTATACCACTGTAAGGTACACAGCTGAAAACCATTTTCAGAAGAAAATGCTAAGGTTTAGAGAGCTAAGTAACTTTCCCAAATTCATACTGCTAATCAGTGTCAGGGCCAAGGACTAAACCCAGGATTCTAAAGCTGATATTCAACCTTGATACAATTTCTGTTGTTCAAATATTTCTTACTGGTACTAAGGTCTAGCTAACGAAACAAAACTGATCAGATAATATTAATAATTAACACTGGTCAAGCACTTGCTATCTGCCAGGCACTGTTCTAAGTGTTTACATGTATTACTTAATCTCGTATAATCCAGTAAAGAAGTTTCCATGTTTCACAGATTAGCTTCCTGAAGCCAAGAAGTAATTGTTCTCAAATTACTACACAACTATCAAATTACTACACAACTGGGATTCAAATCTATGTCTGGAAATGTCAGTTCTGTGCTACTTCCTTTAAACTCCCTAACTGTTCCATAGATGATCCTGTACCCTGGATTAATTTCATGTGGTCCTCGAGAAAAGTAATAGCACATAACATTGCTATTGTTGACTTACGACACCTTAAAAGAATTGTGGAGTTAAGTCACCAAAATCTGTCTTGACTCTATTTACTTTTTTTTTAATTTTTAATTTTGAAGATGCAGGGTACTACTCAGGATTACATACACAAATGTTCATTATGCAGGTACCCTTGTTGATGAGGTATGCACCCCCCTTCCCTGCACTCCATTTACTTTTAAATTCTGCCTATTTTTCTTGGGATTACTTTCTATTTGGTTACCACTGACAGCACCTAACACATATCATTATTTGAATGTTTGTGGAATATATTTTCAATATGTTGCAGCATTTAAAGGTAATTATTTTGTAACCACCCCTTAAAGCCCCTAGCAACTTGCCATTTCCCAGAGAAATGAGTTCTATATTTCTTTATGCAACATAGAAGTAACATGAGTTGGCTGAGTTTGGAGAGGTCTGTCTCAACTCCAACAGAAGAGTGACTAGATTGAAAAACAGAACCTCTAAAAATAAAGTAAGGAATACTGCAACGTTAATCGTCTTCTATAGTTTTCCAAAATGGCCAACAACTACCCTGCTTTGAAAATCAGTAGTCCGTGATACTGTACAGAATATCAACTTTGGATACAGGAAAGATCTTCAGAAACGTATACTGCAGTCCCCACATTCAACAATCCCACTATACACACACGGCAGATTGAAGTGATGGCCCCAATTCTTCATTCTCATGTAGTAGTATTAAACATCCATAGCCTCATAATTGATAGACTGGATTTCTCCTCCACTTGACTTTGGGCTTGGACATGTGTGACTGATTTAGAATAAGAAGATTGAAACACGCTCTTGCAGTTGGGCATGTCCTTTACTGTGCCAACCTTTTGCTTCATGTACTCACTGACCTAAGGAGGATGAAGACGTGACACCAAGGTGGCCCCAACCCACAGCCCAGAAGCAAACACAGCCTATACTATACTGTAGTGTGAAATTTCCTCCTCTATCTCAATAGATGACATAATGTATTAAATAATAATTAAAGTTAGGGGAGAGGTGTGAGTCCTCAGCAGTGGGCTAAGCTTCAATACCAGCTTCGTGGCATATTTTTTAAAATTCAAGGCTGTATCTTGGGAAAATTACAAATTATTGCAGCTCACCTACTTTGGCTTTGTTTTAGAAGAAACTAAACTAAAAATGTTAAATGGTGTAAATGCCAAGCAAGGATTTACTGACTTTCCACAGCCATGTGTCTTTGGTTCATGCGATTTATTCTTCCTAGAATGCTTTCTTTGCCTAACGATGCCTTATTTATTCTTTAGGAGTTGTTTCCTCGATAAAATACTCCCAACTCAACCATTAAAGTTCACTACTTCTGCTTCTGAGACTTCATAATAGTTGCTTGTATTCTTATTACCACAGTGCTGCTCAAAGTGTGGCAGTCCACAAACTGTGAGTCACCAGTCCATGAAGAGACATACAAAGAAACTGAGAGTAAGCAACTAGGAACAATTATGCACTTTGACAAAGTAATGTTATATCTCTTGCAGTAAGTACTTAAAAAAAAAATTGGCCTTGTATTTGTCTCTTGTTTTAGTAACTCATTTTTATTGTGTTTTTAAAAACAGCAGCCCATGACAGATTTCTGTTTAAAAAAAAAAAGTTTCCTCATCACAGATAAGGGAAACACTATATTATTGCACTTCCGTCATCCCACCCTGCACTGTAGTTAATTTACATATCTGTCTTGTCCACTAGTTTTCTTACTTCCCTTCTTTCCTTCCTTCTTTTTTTATTTACCAAAGCTGACATCACAGTGTTTTGGAGGATACAAGCTTAGTATGTAATATTACACAGAGATGGGGTTTAGATTCTGTAGTTTTAAGTGTAAATTGCATTTTAATATTCTCTATGAAAAACAAAGTGTAACATTTTGTTAAGCTCCCAGTTATTTTTATTGCAGGCCAGCTCTAATCAAGAAAAGAAAAAAGATCCTTTATCTTTACCTTGCGACTCATTCTACCAAGATTGTCACATAAAAACAAAAATCCACCTAATATCTGCAAGAACATGTTGCAGTGAAACATGATATCACTTTATCATCAAACAAAGCAAGGGGAAAATTCACTGAGGCTACAGACTCATTAATAGACTCCAAACCAAGGCATTTGTGTTGGGCTTCCAGCCCTCTTTTTTGCTAGGCTTGCTGCTCAGATAAACTATGCAACAGACACCCTGAAACTTCTTTTTACAGTTTTCCATGGTGGTCAGATATCACAATAATAAACACAGGTTGAATCATGGTTTGAGGATAATTCCACATCTCAGAGATTAAATACATGTATACAGTGGTAGCCTTGCTGTCATTTAGCAGAGATCTCTGCAGTCTCCACTGGCTAGCTTCTCATGAAGCTCCCCTACTTCAAGCCTTGCTCCAAACCAAGTAAATACCCCACCATCTAACAGAGACTGGCAATTCTGAACTATGCTCCTTTCTTTTTTGAATATGATCAAAATAAATGCTGCAACACCTAGAAAATTATAGTCATGCATAATCTTATCTCTCTAATTCCCCATTGTTTAAAAAGAACATTAGGTAGATAGGGCACTTAGAAAAAAAACAGACGAAACCACATTGAACCATAGCTCTTCTATAGGAGCGTTAATGACTATAGCTAGATTAGGTGAAAAGCATAACCTCTAAATTTAATCCTCTGCTAACAGTGCTTGAGGCAAATATTACTACACAGATATTTACTCAAAGAACAGTGGTGAAGTTATCAATTACTAAAACGGTTTCCTTTAAAATCTTGAAAATGGGTCAGGCTCAGTGGCTTAGCCTGTAATCCCAGCACTTTGGGAGGCCGAGGTAAGCGGATTGTCTGAGCTCAAGGGTTCAAGACCAGCCCCGGCAACTTGGCGAGACCTCGTCTCTACAATAAAATTTTAAAAATAGCTGAGTGTCGTAGCGCACGTCTATAGTTCCAGCTACTTGGAAAGCTGAGGCAGAAGCATCGCCGGGACCCAGCAGGTCGATGCCGGGGTGGCTGTGAGCGTGTGTGCCACTGCTCTCTAGACTGGGTGAAGGAGTGAGACGCCAACTCAAAAAAAAAAATCTTGAAAACGTATGAGGTTTTGAAACCTTTTTAAATTGGGTTAGTCTTTTATTAATCTTCTTCTCCTTGAATAAGTTGATTACATAATTCATAATTTATATAATTCCACTAACCATCACTACCTTGTAAAAAGAAATATAATCTCTTGTATATACTGCATACTAACGATCTAATAAACTATTTTTTAAAATACCAATTTCAGTTGCCATGGCAGTCGTTACTAAACAAAAATCAGCTAACACTGCAAACAGGAAACCCAAGAATGACTCTTTCATAAGGTATCTGTAGTCAGGAAGAAGACTTAGTTTGCGTATATCATACGTGTAAGGTTGCAATTACTATAGTCTTATCCATTTATAATCTTTTTCACATTCTAATGCATAAAAACTCCTTTCTCATATCTTTGCCATTTGCTATTACTTAAGACAAATGAAATTAAGAGTGCTTTCCCCTTTTTTTGCCTTTGCAAAACCAGGAACCAAGCCCAGGAGTCACCATCAAAACTACCTACAGTTTAGAGATCTAGTACACTGCTGACCTGTAAAGAGTTCACTGAAGGATATAACCTCAGTTGTACTTACTTTCAATCATTTATTTTGTCATTTACTTTGTTCTATCATTCCTCACACAAGTGTTTCAGTTCTGTGTCACTTTTATTCACTACTGTACCCCCACAGTCTAAAACAGTATGTGGTACTTAATAAAGAAGCACATAGATTACAAGAGTCTTATTTTGGGAGAGAAAGCTTTTAAAAGCAAAAAGTATGTCATTATTTTTCATCTTCCAATAATTAAACACTGGGGAAAGGAATATATCACTCCTAGGCCTACTTGACCCACGTTACTAGAGCAGTTTATATATGACTTTGATGCTTCATACTATAGATATAAATTAATTAAACTTAACCTAATGTCTTAAAATACTCCCACAAATATTATGAAGATGAAACTAAGTACAAATAAGTTTTAAAAATTGTTAAGATTTATGGAAAAATTATTTGGTTTTGTGTAATTTTTAAGCACTGAGGAGCATTATACTAGATAAACTACCGACATTATTTCCCACAATCAAAAAGAATCATAGGATTTGGAAAAACCTTAGAAATTAACTGGTTCCCTTACTGATTTGTACAGAAATGTAAAGTGAGATTAAAAGTGGTCTGCCTCACAAAAAAATAGTGAACTCAGATCTACCAACTCTCAGCTCAGGGCAATTTTAAAGCTATCACACTGATACATGGCAGCGGGAAAGCCGATATACCACAGAAGATCTTTCCTTATACCACAGACGTTTAGACACACTGGATATTTACTGGCCTTTCCTAGTTTCTGAACACACTTTGGTGATTTGCTATGTAAAAAAAACTTACATTCAAATTAGCCTGAGACCAAGTTGTATTCCTACTTCTATTCTCAGAAAAAGAACACAGGAAGTAGCCCCATTTTACCAATTTATCACTGTTTTTCTCCACTAAGTTCCCTCTTAGTAACTCTTGTTGCTCAGTGATGGTCCATGATGTTGATTCTGTGCTCAATCACACTGGAGCTCCAAGAGAGCCTAATGAAGTAGATGATCATGTTGGTGTTCCCCAATGTGTCTTAAGAAATGTTGTGTGAAGGATGTGAAATTAAAGCAAACAGGTCTCCTCTCAGCATTAAGAGGCTTTTTTGATTCTGCTTTTGTTTCTTTTTAGCTGTTCTATTCTTAGCTGTCTGGTCTGCCATCCAGAGGCACTCTGAGCACTTTGCTGCTAGGGGAAAGAGGTTCAGCCTACCATGCTACGTATAAGGCTTTCTACCAACTGTGGAGCTCAGCAGGGAGAACAGCCTTGTCTATAGACAACTGTGTATGCCCCTCTGCATTTCCAGAAGCCGCTGGTTAAACTCACAAAACAGAGAATCAAATGCAGGGTCACTATTACTTAGGACTATTTTATTTTTTTATTTTTTAGAGTTGGAGTCTTACTCTGTCTCCCAGACTGGAGTGCAGTGGCACACTCATGGCCATCACAGCCTCAAACTGCTGGGCTCAGGCAATCCTTCTGCCATAACTTTCCAAGTAGCTGGAACTACATGCCAGGCTAATTTTTTTATTTATTGTAGAGACAAGGTCTTACCATGTTGCCCAGGTTGGTCTCAAACCCTGGGCTCAGGCAATCCTCTCACCTCTGCCTCCCAAGTACTGGGATTACAGGCTTGAGCCACCACACCTGGTTTGGGCCATTTTATATAGCTAGGAGGCAGCAGTACCATTGACTACACCAAAAATCAGGAAGTTGGAAAAACCTAGAAGATATGGTCCCAAATATTATTAAAGCTTATGCCATTTTTTTGACTGTAAAAGTCTCCCAGAAATTCCTTTTCATAACACTTTTACCATTTTTAGACTTTGCCTCTGCCCAAAAAGGATCAATGCAACTTACACTAAAGGGAATACATACATCACAAAGTACAAATAAAATATCGAAACTAACAGAAAGGTAATTTTACTAGAATAGAAACCACATCCTCAAATATAATTCCTTTAAACAAGTGGAAAAGTTGAACTGTACCTTATTTTATTTCTTTTTTGTAACAGTTATTATTCAACAACTAATTAGTGAGCACAATAGGAAGTATAAGAGGTATGATGGAAGAAGCAGATTATGGTTCAAGTTCATAGCAAGGTTCTCCAGTTGCAGATTAAGCTATCTAAACTTCAGTTTCTTCATCCTGAAAATGGGGCTATGGTCTACTTCATAAGATTGTTTTGAACAGAAAACAAAATAACTATACAAGTATAATAGGATATGAAATCATCTCTCAAGAAGTTTGCAACTGAGGTAAGGTGAAACATACAAAGATAACCATAATACAGGGGTGCAGAGTGATGAGTGTCCTAAGTGTTACAGATAACAATAACATGCTTTGGGAATTTGGGAGAAAAGATTTTGCATCTAGGTGAAAGATTTCCTAGAGAAGTGTACATTGTGAGGGAGTGAGCATTGAAGGATGGGTAAGGTCTGGTATTGTAAATGGTATATGAGCACTACAAATGCAAAGTCATGCGGTAAGGTGATGGTACACAAGTAACAGTCAGGAGATATAAATCCCTATTTCTACCTCATAGGATAGCATAAAGGAACAAAACCAATGAAAACCCTACTGTAGTGTTTTCTTAAACTAATATTAAGGCCAAGTAAGAAAAAGTGACTCTTCATGTCCAATCAATGTAATGAATCATACCATGGGTTAGAAGAGATAAAAGCCCAGCTGAGGACCATTTAGTTTCTTCTACATTTGTTCTGAGAGACAGACTATCTGCCACTAGAAAAAGCCCTGAATGTGCCTGGCCCGCCTTTTACTACCAGCCTTGCAGATGACTCTTACAGCAAGAATGGCTTTAAGCATTGGATCCAACTACAGATTTGACATCCAGGTCACCATGTACTTGCCTTTTCCACTTCAATCAGGGGCCACTGAAGAGAAAAGGTTCAAACTAATTTCTAATGGAAATAATCTTTGTGATTTAGTACTTTTTGCAATTGCAATCACATGTTTTTTTTGTTTTTGAGTTGGAGTCTCACTCTGTCACCCAGACTGGAGCGACCACTGCAGCCTCGCCCTGCTGGGCTCCAGCAATCCTTCCGCCTCAGCCTTCCAAGTAGCTGGAACTATAGGCACGCGCTACCATGCCTGGCTAATTTTTGATTTATTGTAGAGATGAGGTCTTGCCAAGTTGCCCAGGCAGGTGTCGAATCCGTGGGCTCAGGCAATCCACTCACCTCAGCCTCCCAAAGCGCTGGGATTACAGACTGAGCCACCAAGCCCGGCTATCACTTGGCTTAACGATGCTTTTTTGGCTAATAAAGAAAGTTTTGAAAATGAGTTTGGATGCAGAGACAGGAGATTTTCAGTGACCTGTAATATCTAAAATATATCTCAATTTTTAAAAGTCAAATAAAAGAAATAAAGAAAAGAATCCTAAGAAAAGAATGCAAGATATTAGGATGGTTCAAAAGAGAGGGGAAGAAAGGAGGCAAAAAATGATCAAGGTAAAATTAAAGCCCTGCAGCAATTCTAGGCAGTATTGGGGGCAGGGGAATCACTAAAGCTCTCTTTCTCTGTGGTATGTTTTTAATTGAAAAAAAAATGATTCTCGAGAGAGTAACACAGAAAGGAAAGGGGAAAACAGCTGGCTGTGGGCCATGATTTGCCACAAAATGAGACTGTTTCTGCTTCTCAAAGTCCACTGTTTTTTCCCAAGCAGACATGAACTCTACTTACACAAAATCAATTATGATGAAAGACGTAAGACATAAGGAAGAGGTCTAGATGTGTAAGTCATAAGACAGGACAAAGACATAAAAATCTTCTTTCTGTTCTAAAATATTATTAAAACAAAAACTCTGTATAACCAAACTAGCTCCCACATCCTAGCAACAGCTCACTTACTTCAAACAAAACAAAATATAGCAAAATCTAATTATAAAAACTCAAGTTTGTGATGGTGGGTTTTAACTGGTAATTAATCACAATTTGTACAGATGATGTGGACAAGTTCTCCTTTTATAAACCAAGAATTTTATAATAGTATCATCCACCTAGATCACTGTGTAATAAAGAAAACCCTCTTTAATTCTTTTTATATGAAATGTTAATGGAAAAAAACATTTTTCATTTGCCTGGGGGAAAATTCCTTACAAAATCAATAATGTAAGGGTTTTAGAAGAAAAAGATGTCACATATCTTATAACAAAAGTCAAATTAGTTTTATTTAAATTGTTGTGTCATTCAAACTATTAGTTTTCTTGTATACCCGAGTCAAAAAGGAAGGAAGACTTGAAAACTATCTAAGTTCCAAAATAGAGTGTGAAAGTTCTGTTGTTTAATCAGAGATAAACTTGTAATGTGCCCTTCTTTGGGTGTGATAGAATACAATTTCTAAAAGGAACACAGTTTTATTTTTGAGATTATGGCTAAGGCTGTGAAATACATTCCTGAGATTTCCAAACTCTTTTGTACTCGGAAAACTTTTGTCAATCCACAGAACATCAAGTCCATCTAGGGTCCTACAAAGGCAGAGAGGATATAGTTGGCAGTCAGATGGGACATTTTTGGGGTCTTTTAACAGTCTTCAATTTACTGGTGGAGGACTCTGTTCTAAGAATCGCCACTGAAGACAAGGTTGTAAAACAGTGATTTGCTAATGTCATGGGACTATCTCTAAAACCTTTAATTTACAGAATCCTTTTTGGAGGGATGGGTAAAGATTCTTAGTTGAAAAGATAACCTTTTAAGGGGGGGAGAAGGGGGATGGGCGGGTGGGCAGGGATGGAGCAGAAAATTATACCATGTGTTAAGGACATTATCATAATCCACATCTTCAAACTCTAAGGAAATTGTTTATAAAGAATGTCTGGATTTTTCCCTTGCAAGTACATTTAATTCTTAACTTTGGACTTTTTCCCTCAAAATTCCTCATTGTCTCAGTTTCAAAAACACATTGGGTTGTTGATCTTTTCCCCTTTTTTAAAAAGACTTTATTTTTCTAAAGCAGTTTTAGGTTCACAGCAAAACTGAGCAGAAAGCACGAAGTTCTGGTGTACTTCCTTTCAACTCATACCCACGGCCTTTTGCACTGTCAACATCCCACACTAGTGAAGACATTTGTTACAACTGATGAAACACACTGACACTTCATCCCCAAAGTACACAGTTTATATGCAGGCTCACCCCAGGTGTTGTACATTCTATGGGTTTTGGCAAAGGTATAATGGCATGTAGTCACCATTATAGTATTATACAGAATAGTGTCACTGTCCTAAAAATTCTGTGCTTCACCTATTCATCCCTCCCTCCTCCATGAAAGATGTTGGGTTTTTACAAAGCTCCTTTCAAATCATTACCTATAAGCAAGAACAAGACCCCTAAAATTTTAGGTCAGTACTAAATTAAGTAGCTTCTACTCACTTGAACACAAAACGAGTGCAGTGTTCATCAACAAAAGGTTAAGTGGCAAAATGCATTCCTGTTGGCAAGCAAGATTAACAACAACAACAACAACAAAAATTGGTGCTATTTAAAAGGAAAAAAAAAAAAGAAACTAAATGGGAAGAGAATAGAATGCAATCATGTTATTCTTTGAATTGCTTTTTGTTCTGGATTCCCTTTTAAGTGCTTGCTAGCTTTAGTCATAAGGAATGAATGAATTGTTTTCTCATTACAAGTTTTTCTGGTCAACAGCTTTCCTAACTGAATACTTTGTATTGCGTCCACTTTCAAAAATTCATTTCTGACACAAAATAGAATTAAATCAGGAACTTCATGTTTAGAAGATGAGATAAGAATATTGGGAAACCCTACATGGATAAGAGAAGAAAATTAAGTTTTCTCTATTTTCTTCCTTTCTCTCTCTCTGCAAAACTTCCCTATTTGATAAGGAACAGCTAGCATAAATTCATCACAAAGTAAATATGAGAAATTCCCTAGAAGGAGACCTTTCACACAGAACGTTACTCGAATGTGACATCAGCATTCCTTTTGAGTCACAGTCTGGTCCCCAGCCTTGCTCCCAGGGGCCATGAGGCTCCCCATAACCAGGAAGTGGCTCAGGTAGGCCCTGGTGCCTGGGGAACGTCTCCCGGCGCTGAGGTACTGGTGACAATCGTCCTCTGGGGCTAGCTGCCAAACAGGGAGAATGTTTTCTTTGAGAGAGAACTCCCTCTGAGAGAAGCAGTGTTCTTTGGCAGTCAAGTAATGAGTAAGCAAAAAAAAAAATCATCACATTACAAGTTATCTCCAGCCGCGGGTGCGAAGGAAGTGTGTCAAATCAGCACTCACTTCAGAGGGCTCCGGGCAGCCCAGCGGGAAGGGGAGGAGGCCAGGGCTGTCACAGGCACTGCCATGGCCTTCAACTCCAAAGGCTTAGTAAAGTTGAACTTCCTGAGCCAGGAAGAAGTGTCACGGCCTCGCCCGAACTCGTCCCAACCTTGTCCTTTTCTTTTGGGGAGCCCCAGGCGCAGCTGAAACATCGTAAGGAAAGTTTCCAACACCTCCAACCGCGGGGCGCGATGGGACGGGAGAGCCGTCCCGCGCCCGCCCCGCCTCGCGC
>NW_007250883.1:572585-574843 GCF_000164805.1 Carlito syrichta | reverse complement strand
CAAGGTGAGGGGCGGGGCCGCCTCCGGGGCGGTGCCCTGCGGGGAGCGCTCGGTGACCCTGACCTTGTCTGCGGAGGCTACCCTGGGCCGCTGCTGAAGAGCAGTGCCTCTAGCGGAAGACGGGACAGAGCCCTCTTTAGTTTGGCAGCTTGTACCTGTGTTTGCCCGGGACCTCTGATGCGGGCCGAGGGGCGTAGTTATCCCGATAGTAACTCCTTAGTTTAGTTTCAGGACAAAGAGAAAAAGAAGAGACTGTGGAGATTGTCGGGGATCCCGGTAATTGCCTTCGGGCCCTAATTTCATTATTGCGTTGTGGAGATGCCCTCTTCTCAATTGCTTTTTCTCATAGCCCCAGACCCTGGCAAAGAACCGTATCTAACATCCTTAAGGTCAATGGAGATTATACTGTATTACACTGAAGGTTATGTTATATAGTATAATGAAGGTTATATCGTTTTCTGAGTGTTGGATTGTTCAAAAGTGGAGATGTGAGTCATGTAAGAAACAGGTTGTGTCATTCCTTTGATAGCAGAGGTTTGCTCTTTGCCCCACCATGTGAAACGATGTGAGGCCACTCCTGTGTCTCATGCTTTGATGAAGCAGTTTCACAGTTATCACAGCAACATTGGAGCGCCAGAACCAGATCCATTTTATGTCCTCATTCAGAAGCAATTGCAATGAATACAGTCAGATGGTGAGTATGGAAAGGATCCTAGAGATTGCTGAATCTAGTCCCTGGGGACCCAGAGGTACAAAAAACTGCCTAATGTCCTAACTTATTGGGGGCAGAGATAGTCCTAATGAGTCTAAGTAACTTCTCTGGGGTGTACGGGGCCAGAAGTCCAGCATTTTGACTAAGAAACAGTCAATTTTCAATTTGTGGTCATGGAAAAAAATACAATAATGACCAGATAACAGGTGATCTCCTAATCTGGCATCTACTTTTAAAAAGTAAAAACAACACAAAACAAACCAACACAATTCCCAAATAATGCAGCTATTTGGATCAAGATGTCTTTCCCCTTTGCCTCTGGAAATTTAGTAGCTAAAAACACCCAAAATTCATTTTAGCCAACACTTTCAACCCTTTGCTTCATTGATTGTTTGTTAACACTGTTTAACAGAGCATTGATTTATAATGTGTTTGTTTCTCTTATTCTATTAATAACAAAAAATAGAATGACCAAAGTGGGTCATGAACTTTTCATCCCAATTGGTGTAAAACTTTCTATCTCATTTTCCCAAACTTTTCTGACAGGTTTAGGCCCTGCAAAGTTTTCTTTGTGGGAGCTCTCATGAACATGAAGTCTAGCCATGACAAAGCAATTTTTGTCTCTTTCAGAGAGCTTGACAGATGGAAAATGTCCAGTAAAGTAAATTAAATAAGGCCTCAAACGTTGTAGCATAAATTTGGGGTCCTTATTTGGTCAGAGATGACACTGATAAGATGATCTAAAAACTTTTTTTTAACCATCAACTTCTGCCTTTCTCCCTCTCTTGCCTCCCAACCCTCCCAGCACCACTTTGTGTGTGCATCATTGGCAAAGATGGAAGTTGAAATTCAACTTTAATGATTTTAAATCTGGAATAATTGCTGTGCTAGTTATAGAAAAGTAGTTATAGATTATTTATAAATTATTAATAGAAAAAAAATTAAAGTAGTGGTGTAAGATTAAGACAATTAATTGCAAGACCTTATTCAGTTAATCAAGTGTTAAGCTAGCGTTATTAAGGAGGTAGAGCTGGCACAGTTTGATGACTATGTGTAATTCATATACAAGAATGAATGGAAGACAGCACACATGTTTCTAGCTTGATCACCTCTATGGATGGTTCAGGAAGAGAGAAAATATAGGATGGAAGGGCAGGGTTTTATTCAGCTATGCTTTCCTTAGGGATGGTGGTGGTGATTAAAGGTATGATTTTGAATATATTGAGTTTGATACTGGGATATTGATATGAGGTAGTCAACTGCTGGTGGGAATGCAAACTAGTGCAATCTCTTTGGAAGACAGTGTGTCGATTTCTGAAAGAACTAGAAACTGACCTTCCATATGACCCAGCAATTCCCTTATTGGGAATATATCCGGAGGAACTCAAATCATTCTACAAAAAAGATAGCTGCACATGCATGTTTGTTGCAGCTCTAGTCACAATTGCAAAAACATGGAACCAACCATGCTGCCCATCGAAGCTGGACTGGATTTTAAAAATGTGGTACATATACACAGTGGAATATTATGCAGCCATAAAGAAGG